>NC_061073.1:9807115-10071901 GCF_021917145.1 Hypomesus transpacificus
GTGGGATGACCAGCCTCTCGTCTAATCCTATCGTACTTTCTCTCTGTGCTGTCACAATAGAATACATCTTTCTGTCCTGGGTTAGTAACAACAAATCTTAGTCAGAACTAATCGAGCCTTTAGAAACCTATTTACAGCTTTAGATTTCCTCAGGAACATAAATCAAAACAAGTGTCAAATATTCCTCTTCTAGTTCTGTTTGATGTTTGAAACATGCTGTGGTGAATCACACATTACTACACTGGCATGAATAAGTCACATCACTCCAGATATTAGTCACACAGGAGAGCTGGTGTGATGTCATCACCCTAGCCTAGTTTCACTCTTATGAGGCGAAGAAGACTTCAAACCAGACCTGAACATTATTTGCATAGATAAAAGATCATCCAAAAAGATAAACCAGTTCTTTTGTGTTATCTTTAAGAGCTGAATTGAGTCAAGCTGCAATTAATAACATTTATTTATTAAGAAGTATTCAATAAGAAATTGAACTGACCTTTCAGTAATGTCCCTGTACTTGCTGTAAGTTGCTCTGGATAAGAGTGTCTGCTAAATGACTAAATGTAAATAATATAGTATAAACCCCAGGCTGTCTGAAAGCTGGAGCTGGTTTCAGAGGTGTTTGTGTGGGGAGAGATCAAGCAGATCTCACCCCCTGATTTGGTGGAGATCAATTCACAGTCATTTCTTTTACTGATCCTAAACCGTTCTCTCCAGTGAATGTTAATACATATTAAAAAGATCTGCTTCCCAATAGAGCCTCAATTTTAAGTGAGGCTCATTTTAATTTTAAACTCATTTTACATCTAGGATTAGAACCATTCAACCAGAAACACAACTACACCATCATGCACAATAAGCACAATCCATTCCAAATTATTTAACCTAATTATTTAAAGATGTTCCTTAAAGGTTTAAGACAATAGGATTATAAATCACAACACTACTTTCCAAAACGAATGAGTACAACAGACACACAACATAGGCTCATCTTTCAGTTTCCTTCTAATACTTTCCTTCTAAGAGACAAGTAGTATACAACCTGTGAGCGAGGCGCTCTATCATTCAAGATCCCCTCTGAAGTGAAGCACAGGCAGCACCCACTCGTTACCATAGAGCAGGGAGGATGAGAGAGAGGAAGAAGGGAGAAGTAGGAGGTCCGATCTGATCGATTAACAACCACCCCCATCCACACTCACCCCCACCCCCATCCACACCCACCCCCACCCCCATCCACCCCCACCCCCATCCACCCCCACGCTGGTGAGCCAGTGTGTGATCTCTGGAAGGGGAGAGGGGGGAGGTGGGAGAGGGGCAGAACGAGAGAGAGGAGTAAGCTGTTGTTTTAAATAACTAGGAGGGTTAACTGGATGAGATAACTCACTAAGCCAGGAGCCTGAGAGCTAGACCACAAACACACACTACTCACTGTCAAACACCCAGCCAGACATGCACACGGACGCCACACACACACACACACACACACACACAACAGGAACATGTTCATTAAAGGATTAAAAAGTGTATTTGTTTCCTTCATCATTAAAAGGTGCTATTCACAACTACATGCGGGATCAAGTAACAGTTTCAGTCAACAGGTCGCTAACCTCCATGTTTCTTTTACTTTACATACGACACAGTAAGGTGGGAATCTGTTACATACGACACAGTAGGGTAGGAATCACAATTCTATTCTTGGGGTCACGATTGGATAAAATATCGTTCCAGGATTTTTTCGATTCACGATTTAAAAAATGTGTAATCAAATTTCGATTCAATATATGCTTACATTTGATTCCAGTTTGCTGTTTAGTGTTACTTGTTTCTATTTGACTGTGATAGGCAGTTAAGGGTTGAAGAATCCCCAAAAAAATCCCAATGCATCAAAACCTTGAAATGTATTGTTTTTCTTGCAGTTTAGTAAACTCATTGTTAGAAAAACAAAACAAATTAATAATAATTTGTGAATCAATATGAATCGCTAGAAGACTGAATCGCGATTCAAATGCGAATCAATTTTTCCCCCACACCTAGTAGGCAGCCATATATACACATTATAACCATACATTCATATAAACACATTATATACACAATATATGATATAAACACACAGCCATATATACAGTACATGGTATAGAAATATCACTAGATATATGATAGACACATATAGGAAGAGGGTCTATATGTCAGTGATATGAGAACAGCTGATGGTTTGTTCTGTGTGTTTTGTTCAGGTCCACTTCATTACAGAGCCTCTGGAGATGAAACAGGGCCAGGTAGCGCTCCACTCCAACACTCCCAGCATGCATTTCATTACCACTTCAAGGTCCTCAGCTGTTGCATTATGGATCAGTTATCTTTATCAAAAAAGAAAGAAAACCTGTAACGATTTTGAATTGTAGTCTGAAATGTAACGACTTTTACGTTTCAATTCTTGGGACTGTTCACAAACACAGCAGAGCCCTTCATAATCATCTGCTTGCAGCTCTGCCACCACTGTTACAAATGAGAGAAACACAAAACGGGTTTCCAAATGTATCTAATTACCAGGGGTTTGTGGAGAATAGGATTCTGTCGGTTGGCTTTGCCGTTACCATGGAGCAGGGGGCATGGTAACCAGACCAGCCAATTCAAAGCCAGGATCTTTTAAATTAATAGTCCCTTTCTAAATGAATGGTCTCCTCTTTCTCCAGACACCTTTTTCCTCATGTGTTATAGTTTAGCTTGTTATTCACAAAAGCCACGCTAAAAAGGTACCCCAAAAAGTGTCTTGACTTTCAGTCGTGGGAAGATACTAAAGACACCATGTCTGTTGACCTGGAGCAAGCAGCTACCTCAACGCTGCACTTCCCCCGACAGAGCTAACCTATCCTGGGGTAAAGAGCCTTCCTCACAGCCAAAACCAGAACAGATGATTAGACTGTAAATACCCGGTCCAGACTGCCTCGTTTCAGGCCAGGGGGGGGACATTGAGTCTGTCCAGTTCCAGGGCCAAAGGGAAGCCACTGCCCGATGCTTTCGGTATCTCCTCAGGTTTCCAGGGAACCGACACTGTGCCGTGGAGAGAGTGTTGTATCCTGCTGCTTGTCAACCAGCTGGGACAAAGACACGTGGCTTCGAATGATTTTGTCTGGTTCTTAGCAGGACGAGACCTGTAAACACACTGAGGGGGAGGAGTGATATAGGTCCACAAGCTGTCCCAGGCTGGATGATTCTGGTTGGTTGAGAGGATAGACTCAGGAGTCTTATTAGGAATCATTAGGTCAGACAGATCATAGCAATAATCCACATTAAAGGACGTTTAAAGAGAACCACTTGAAATTAATGTGAAGAATTAAGAATCTTTCATGTAAATAGTGTCTAAAAAGTGGTCATGTCATTCGTACGTAGCAATGCTACCATCTAGTGGGTTGAAAATGTTTCTTCGCTTTTTTTTACAGTACAAAGTAGGAAACGTTTTTGGATTTTACTGCTTGTTGTTTGTGTAGAAATGATGCAAGCAGCTTTGAGGAAGGACATTGTAGTAGGAAGGTGTTACCTATGCGTGGCGTTGTGGTATGCAAGTTTAACTTCCTCGTTTCTATTTTTAGAAGCAGCACTCTCTTGACCTCCTCCCCCATGCTGCTCCCAAGTGCACATCCTTTAGCTGCTCCTCCATTTCTCTTACGTTGAGCGCCATCTCTCCTTCCTCCTCCAGGGGAGAACCATCCCTCCTTCCTCCTCCAGGGGAGAACCATCCCTCCTTCCTCCTCCAGGGGAGAACCATCCCTCCTTCCTCCTCCAGGGGAGAACCATCCCTCCTTCCCTCTCCAGGGGAGAACCATCCCTCCTTCCTCCTCCAGGGGAGAACCATCCCTCCTTCCTCCTCCAGGGGAGAACCATCCCTCCTTCCTCCTCAAGGGGAGAGCCTCTTCCTCTCCTCCTCAAAGATCCTCTTCTTTTATCTCACCATTCCTCCACCCTTCCTCCGTCAGCTTCAGCGGCTGTCCCAACTTCCTCTCTTCTCATCTCCATATCCCCCGTTTACAGAAAAACAGTCTTTCATTCCTTTCTTAGACGTTACCCTCTCTCTCTCCGTCTCTCTCTCTCCCTCTCTCTCTCTCTTTCTCTCTCTCTCAACCTTTCCCCCCAAATTGTCCGAACCGCTTGTCGTTTTCTCATTCCTAGAGTAGCACACAGGAGAGGTGCCCTCCTGTATTTGCCCTGCTCCCCAAACACTCCTGTGCCTTACTCTGTGACAATGACCCTGCTCTATTAATAGAAACAGGGCAGCACACTGACAAAGATAGCCCAGGAAATGGGTCTGTGTAATCCCTGGGTCCTGACTGCGTCACCAGAGTGACACACACACTCACTCTCACACACACACACACACACTGACACATGAACGCAAAATCATACAGTCAGGCCTGTGTGAGTGAACATACACACCAGCATAAAGGTTTTCATTGTCAGTTTCAGGTTTTGTTTGATCTCATCCAATATTAGTCAAGTTTGCCTAGGGGGAAGTAGAGCTAAATAGGAAGAAGGGTTTTTTTTATATAATTACTGACAGGTCCAAGTGTCGGTGTAGGATCTGTAGGTGTGTATCTGACAGTATGTGGGAAGGTTTGGACATCTTTGCAGGACAGTAAATTAGCTGCAGTACACACAGTTCACAGGGTTAGGGTGTGTGTGTGTGTGGTGTGTTAGCCTAGCATCTCTTTTAGGGCTCCGACACACCACACACACACACACACACACACACACACTCCTGTCCTGTCTGTGTTGGTGTCTTCAAAGGTGTTAGCAGCAGGCCTGTAGAGGCTGCATGGGACAGGAAGAGACCAGCTGTCCACACACACACACACACACACACACACTCGGTGGTCATTCAGGAGCCAGGTGGCAGCGAGCTGGATGGCATTATCATATTACACCAGCTTGGTGATGACTGGGAAGCTTCCAAACCAACCTACAGGTGTAACACCACCACCCAGCACAGATCCACCAGCATCGTGGAGAAAGTTACTCCTGTCCTTGTATTTCAGGTACCACTCTGTGCATCAGGGGCATGGGCTGGGTGTGAGGGTTCTGGTGGACCAGGGTTAGTAGAATGGTACAGTAAAGGGCATTTTCTTTCGTTATTAGCAGAGTCTCCTCAATTTGTGTCTTCAGCGTCAAACTAACCTATATCAAGTGTCAAAGAGTCACCACTAACCAAAACCAATGAAATAACATTTCAGGTCAGAGTTTCCAAGTTAGCAGCGCACAATTGTATGAAAAGACACACCGAGTTAGCCACCTCTTCAATATGCAAAAATAGGTTGTGTTCTCTGTCCACAGCGTAGACTAGGATGATTCACTTGTCAGGGGGGATAAGAACAGTGTGTTTTGACTCCGTGTACCACGCTGGCTGAGTAGAGACACAGATCCAACCACTTGTCATATCTGTCTGGGTCTCCGATTTGCGTTGCACTAAAATCTAATCAAATGATCGGTGCTAGAGTCAGCCTGCTTAGTTCAGGAACTACATGAAAGCAACACGCACATGCAAATGAACACAAACACGCACACAAACACGCACACGCACACGAGCAAACAGTAACCACAGTCACATTTGCACACCGATAAGCACATGCTCGCTCACTCACGCGAATACACTCTCATGCTTTTTACAGGACAACAGATGATCAAGAGGACTTAGTACATGGTGTGTGTGCGTCCAACACCAGACTGTTTCAAAACCTCTTCAAGACTACTTCAACACTCTGCTGTCACCTTCCAACAAAGACGCATCCAAAAAGTCCAAGATACTATTCATGACATTTTCTTCACGACTGTGTGAATTGGACAAATGATAAGAAAACTACGCCTTTGGAGTAAAACTGTAAACAGCCATGGCAGGCTGGGGTCCTGAGGAGAGGAGAGCTGGGGTCCTGAGGAGAGGAGGGCTAGGGTCCTGAGGAGAGGAGGGCTGGGGTCCTGAGGAGAGGAGGGCTGGGGTCCTGGGGAGAGGAGGGCTGGGGTCCTGGGGAGAGGAGGGCTGGGGTCCTGGGGAGAGGAGGGCTGGGGTCCTGAGGAGAGGAGGGCTGGGGTCCTGGGGAGAGGAGGGCTGGGGTCCTGGGGAGAGGAGGGCTGGGGTCCTGAGGAGAGGAGGGCTGGGGTCCTGAGGAGAGGAGGGCTGGGGTCCTGGGGAGAGGAGGGCCGAATGCTCCTCACTGCTCCCTGGTTGGACGATAGCAAACATACTGACAAGTCTTATTTGGCCGCTGCAGGCTCGTATGGAATGCGTTTTCATCTCAAATGATTTGTCTGCCACAAACGAACAAAACGTCTTGCTGCCACTTCCTCTGAGCTGAAGGGACTGTTCAACTGCTAGTTATTAGCATACCGCGCTATCTAGATAACCTTCCTCTGCTAGATGTGTGTTCAGCGGCTTTAAGCAAAGATCAAATCAAGTCTCTGCTTCATTAGAGAACCTTGGCTTGATGACACAGTGTCTATAACAGAGTGTCATCACTTGTTGGCTCAGAACCCCTTCCTCCTTCACACCCGTCCATACAGATGTCATCTTATAGATGACCCCAGTACAGGACCCCACTGCTTACACTAATACTATGCTGGATGTTATACTGTTTTGGGACAATAACGATTTTCAGTTAATGCATTTATAGTGTTGCTATACTTTTGTAATACATATCCAGTATTGTAGTGTATGTTGCTGCATACTGTACTGCATGCTGATACCCCAGCAAGGGCACTTCATTACTCTACTGTACCCACAGTTTCTGTCATGAGGCACCACCCAGATGTTCACGTTCCTGCAGGTCAAACCAGAAGGTCAAACCAGAAGGTCAAACCAGAAGGTCAAGCCTCAATGCACTTCCATCATTGGAGTGATGTCATAGGGATGATGAGATCTCTCTGTGATGATCTCAGCTCAGAGAGAAACATCTTTATAAAAGACCTGGGCCAGGGCCCCCTCACATCCAGGGCCCCCTCACAGGGCCCCCTCACATCCAGGACCCCCTCACATCCAGGACCCCCTCACATCCAGGACCCCCTCACATCCAGGGCCCCCTCACATCCAGGGCCCCCTCACAGGGCCCCCTCACATCCAGGGCCCCCTCACATCCAGGGCCCCCTCACAGGACCCCCTCACATCCAGGGCCCCCTCACATCCAGGACCCCCTCACATCCAGGGCCCCCTCACAGGGCCCCCTCACATCCAGGACCCCCTCACAGGGCCCCCTCACATCCAGGGCCCCCTCACATCCAGGACCCCCTCACAGGGCCCCCTCACAGGGCCCCCTCACATCCAGGACCCCCTCACATCCAGGGCCCCCTCACATCCGGGGCCCCCTCACATCCGGGGCCCCCTCACAGGGCCCCCTCACATCCGGGACCCCCTCACAGGGCCCCCTCACATCCAGGACCCCCTCACATCCAGGGCCCCCTCACAGGACCCCCTCACATCCAGGACCCCCCCACATCCAGGACCCCCTCACAGGGCCCCCTCACATCCAGGGCCCCCTCACAGGGCCCCCTCACATCCAGGACCCCCTCACATCCAGGTCCCCCTCACAGGGCCCCCTCACATCCAGGACCCCCCCACATCCAGGACCCCCTCACAGGGCCCCCTCACATCCAGGATCCCCTCACAGGACCCCCTCACATCCAGGACCCCCTCACATCCAGGAGGGGGTTGTAAGGTGGTCTGGACATGCTGGGGGACACCTTAAACAGGACCCAGCCTGCTGTTGTGAGGCACTGTGTGCGTCCAGTCTGGCACAAGGAAAGCTGCTTGTTGTGAGGGAGCTGATGGTGCTAAGATGGATCTTTAGTAGTCGTCCTGCAATCATACGATGAACTACTGCTTTAAAAGGTCACTTCCTGTACTGAGGACAGGAAAAGTTTAAGTGGCTGCATGCTGGTTTCAATCAGACCTGCCATGATTATGTTTACACAGTATCTTTGTTATACTGCCTATGCAAAACATATTTGTCCTTTTACCAGACTACCAAACAGTTGTTCAAGTTGAAGACAGTGTTGTGGAAACTGAGCAGGATTCTTCTGCATTGCTTAACAGACCACTTCCTACATGCTGTAATTTTGGGCGAGTTGACAGTTTATGACTTTAAACATTTAGAAGTGTTCTTCCTACTCCGTGCCCCTCCAGTCATTAAATGATGCAATCATGCAGACCGCTTCCATGTCACTGCCTGAGTGCAGGTGCCCATCCTGGAGAACTGTGTTGGCCGTGCATGAACGTGCATGGCCACAACACACCCAACCACTATCAACAGAGCAAACTGCATTGTTAAGACTTCAGAGTCGAACATGTCCAACTTAAACTTCAAGATTGTGAAGAATCCTCCTTCTAATCCTACACTTGCAGTGCTGCCAAGGTAGAGAAGAAACCAAAGTACTGCCATCTCCAAGATCAAAGATCCAGGAAGTTACCGTCTAGAAGGGTTTAGCTCACAAAGCAAGAGCCTAAGGTGATATCCCGCTGTTTTGGTCTCATTCTGAACTGGTTGTGGAGAAATGCAGCTCTGAAGGCCTCTCCCTCTGTCCTCCACCCTGAAGGCCTCTCCCTCCGTCCTCCACCCTGAAGGCCTCTCCCTCTGTCCTCCACCCTGAAGGCCTCTCCCTCTGTCCTCCACCCTGAAGGCCTTTCGCTCTGTCCTCCACCCTGAAGGCCTCTCGCTCTGTCCTCCACCCTGAAGGCCTCTCCCTCTGTCCTCCACCCTGAGGCCTCTCGCTCTGTCCTCCACCCTGAAGGCCTCTCCCTCTGTCCTCCACCCTGAAGGCCTCTCGCTCTGTCCTCCACCCTGAAGGCCTCTCCCTCTGTCCTCCACCCTGAGGCCTCTCGCTCTGTCCTCCACCCTGAAGGCCTCTCCCTCTGTCCTCCACCCTGAAGGCCTCTCGCTCTGTCCTCCACCCTGAAGGCCTTTCGCTCTGTCCTCCACCCTGAAGGCCTCTCGCTCTGTCCTCCACCCTGAAGGCCTCTCGCTCTGTCCTCCACCCTGAAGGCCTCTCGCTCTGTCCTCCACCCTGAAGGCCTCTCCCTCTGTCCTCCACCCTGAAGGCCTCTCCCTCTGTCCTCCACCCTGAAGGCCTCTCGCTCTGTCCTCCACCCTGAAGGCCTCTCCCTCTGTCCTCCACCCTGAAGGCCTCTCGCTCTGTCCTCCACCCTGAAGGCCTCTCCCTCTGTCCTCCACCCAGATCCTCTCAGATCACCGGAGACCGTCAGACTGAAGTCCCTTCTCTGCATCAGAGGGACTCCCAGAAGGTCCTAAAAATGACAGTTTTTAATTAATTGCTCCAATCCATTAAAAGCTGCTATATTTAGTAAACCACAGGAGATCGCAGCGAGATTAATGTAACTGCTGATTAAATTTCAATATGCACTTGTTACCTTTCAATTCACAATATCTTGAGTATATGTTTCTAGGATCTCAGAAAGATCACAATATGGCATTTGGGGTGGAAATTCAGACGATACTGTGTACTTTGAATAGTCAAGATGCCGGCTTCATACAATGTATTTATTATGTACGGTACATTAGCAAACAGAGCGCTATGCGAACAGTCATAACGGAGGACATCAATTTGCAGAACATCAATATAAACGTCTGTCACATTCTTCTAACACAATAGTGACAGCCAAATCAGGCCGAAACCAGGCTGAAACCAGGCCAAAACCAGGCTGAAACCAGGCCAAAACCAGGCTGAAACCAGGCCCTGATGTCCAAAGATCTTCTCCAGGTCAGGGAGTCATAAACCTCAGTTAACCGATCCAACAACTGTTAAACCTTAAAGATGCTGTAAAGTGGAATTGAAAATGAGTTTTAAGTTGATCACACCACAGAAGAATGTGTCGTTAACTACGCATCCAAATTCGAAGAAAAAAAAAACACAGAAGTATGTTAATTTAGACTTTGAAATCGTGAGAAAATCAGCAGTCTTCTCTGCTTGAGACTGGGGGGGCGTGTCGCCTGAAGGAGCTGAAGCTCCGCCCCCTCAAATTTATTGAATTTAGCAACAACAGCAACACTAGCTCAATCAATTGCAGATATCAGAACAGACATACCTGCAGTCTCTGAGTGTTTTATGTAATAATGACTGTCTTTGCATCGTACCAGCTGAGTAACAGAATGCAACCGTCTGTAATCTGACGTAGATAGGTCGCTGTGACGTAGATCGGTTGGGTTTTGGCTCCGCCTACACAAAACCTGAGCTGAAAACGGGAGAGAAACTGTTCAACAGTCTAACTCCACATTTCAGTGTGACAAAGTTCTAGAGCTTTGCACATGCTTTCAGGAACTCATTTCACGCATATATAATGTACTGAGAAGCAAATCATGGAATTAGCTTTACAGCATATATAAGTCACCCCAGATTTCATGTCTCCAGATATACTCCCCTGTTCAAACTAATCTCCATCATATTAATAGAAGGCCATTTAAGATGCTTCACCCATCCTGCAAGGGCAACCTATCCCACAGGGCAGTCAGCACCTTAGGTCAACAGATAGAAGGCCATCTAAAGCCTTCTGCTAACAATGTACACCCTTTACCCTTTTGACCTGACTTAAACTAGTTTCAGGACATTAATGAACAAAGGAGCTTACAGAAGAAAAAACATACATGAATTGTACATATGCCATAAAATTCTTTCACACGTTTCAATTAAGACTTTAAGAGAAACTACACTGTTGACTTGCTTGTTCACTGTCTGTTCCCACACACACAGACCTGTGGGCCTAGTCAGGCTCCTGGGATGTTCTGGAGAAGCCCGACTTGTCCCACATTACTGGGCATATGAACATAATGATTTGAGGAAGAAAAGGCTGTGAAAACCTTGGTTGTCCTGTGAAGAGCGTGGTGATGAGGAGGAGGAAGCGGCTAGCAGGAACAGAAGCAGGACATGATGCCAGATGGTTACTGAGCTCTGAGGGAAACCCTGGTCCTGACTGGGTCCTGACACTACACACCCTCTGAAATGGACCTGTTATTTGTTTTGTTCTGTGAGACAACCCAAAAAGAGATGTTTACTGGATCAATGATTTGGCCCTAGTGAATGGGTGCTGGAGAAGTTTGGAAGATACTGCTGCAGTCCAATGAAAATAAAACTATCACATCAAAACATGTCGATGTCATACCCCAGTGACTACTATCAGTAGTTTGTGTTGCTGCCAATGGGATGAAACAAGCACACCACAGCAAGAATTACAAGGATACATCAAACGTAAAAAAAAGTGCACAATAACTGGAACATACTGCAAACGTTCCATAACTGCTTTGTGTAGGTTGTGAGGCGGTGATTCAGAGGACACGTAACGCTTTCCTAAAGTGGCAGAGAGGTTGCCGCAGCGCGGAGTTAACACCGGAGACGGCTGAGCTTCCACATAGGCTCACTCACCTCCTGCAGAACATGCTCAGCCCTGTGAAGGTCCTGCTGTGGGCGCAGTGGACGGGCGGGGCGGCGGAGGGCAGGTCGGTGCCGGAGGAGGAGGAGGAGAGGGCAGAGTTGGAGGGGAAGGGGGTAGCTTCTGCTCCCTGCTTCCCCCCAGGAGTCTCCATGGCTGCTGGACTGCTTCTCCCCGCGCTTCCTTCACACGCACGGCTCTCCTATGAGCCCTCCTCTCGGCTCTCGCAAGGCGCACAGTCCACACAGCCCCAGGCAGGGCAGCAATAAGCCATTACCGACAAAAAAATCCTCAACAACTTACTGTGCTTCCCCCAGGCAGAAGGAGGAGGACAACGTGAGGAAGGGAAAAACAGGAAATTGACAATTACTCTTCAGTGTCTCTGTATAGTTTTTCACACATTCAGTTTTTCACACACGACCGCAAGTCACTGGTAACTTTCCCCCAGGTCAACGGTTCGCTCCTTCTCAGTTATGATTGTCAGCAAGTCGCTCAACTCTTCACCAGGAAGTGGACTCCTGTAGGGCTGCAGCTTTGAAAGTGTTTCTCCTGCGCTCCAGTCACACGCGAGCTGGGGGGAGGGTCTCCTAGCTGGCTTCCTCACCCTGCAACCCACTCAAAGAGGAAGCCTCTCGCCCTGCTCGCCTGCTCATGTTTCCTGGACAAGCTGCTTGCTCTGTGCCTGCTTATGGTTCTCCCACCACCAGAACACACACTCACACACTGTCTCTGGCTTACCCAATATGGGACAGCATCACCCAATCCAGGAAGTGTTGAACCCCAGCTGAAGCAACAAGACTCGCCTGCCCTTCCCTACCTGTGGGTTCCCCTGCTCACACCTTCCCTACCTGTGGGTTCTCCTGCTCACACCTGCTCTCTCCTGCCTCCGTCATCTCTCTCTCTCACACATACTTTTATCTCCGCTCTGTTGCTCTCCCTCTCTTTCTCTCTGTCCCTCCCTCCTTCCTTCACGGTCTCTCCCATTGGCCGGGAGAGGGATGTGTTCACGTTGCCACCTATTGGTGGATCACAAAATGTGTGTAAGTGAGCAGTATGGAAATCTATATGTCATAAAGAAAGAATGCTTGCAACCCATCATGGTCTCTCTAGCTGCATGTCTCTCTGCTGGTCCAGAGTGTCTCTAGCTGCATGTCTCCCTGCTGGTCCAAAGAGTCTCTAGCTGCATGTCTCTCTGCTGGTCCAGAGTGTCTCTAGCTGCATGTCTTTCTGCTGGTCCAGAGTGTCTCTAGCTGCATGTCTCTCTGCTGGTCCAAAGAGTCTCTAGCTGCATGTCTCCCTGCTGGTCCAGAGTGTCTCTAGCTGCATGTCTCTCTGCTGGTCCAGAGTGTCTCTAGCTGCATGTCTCTCTGCTGGTCCAGAGTGTCTCTAGCTGCATGTCTCCCTGCTGGTCCAGAGTGTCTCTAGCTGCATGTCTCTCTGCTGGTCCAGAGTGTCTCTAGCTGCATGTCTCTCTGCTGGTCCAGAGTGTCTCTAGCTGCATGTCTCCCTGCTGGTCCAGAGTGTCTCTAGCTGCATGTCTCTCTGCTGGTCCAGAGTGTCTCTAGCTGCATGTCTCTCTGCTGGTCCAGAGTGTCTCTAGCTGCATGTCTCTCTGCTGGTCCAGAGTGTCTCTAGCTGCATGTCTCTCTGCTGGTCCAGAGTGTCTCTAGCTGCATGTCTCCCTGCTGGTCCAGAGTGTCTCTAGCTGCATGTCTCTCTGCTGGTCCAGAGTGTCTCTGGCTGCATGTCTCTCTGCTGGTCCAGAGTGTCTCTAGCTGCATGTCTCCCTGCTGGTCCAGAGTCTTCCTCTCACTCGGATCACATTTCCAACGTTCCTCTCGTGATACTCTACAACGTGCTCTGCTCTCCCTCCCACGTCCCTTTTACATAAAGCCTGGTGAAGAGAGCCCACGCCATCCAGCCCAGTGTGAGCGAGCGGGAAGCCACAGCCAGGCTGAGATCCGGCGGCGGGGCCTACGCAGAGAGCAGCTCCACCAGAGCGCGGCCGCAGGACTCCCGGCCCCTCGCTGGGGCCAGGAGGTCAGGGCAGAGCGTGCTCTGAAGGATGTGCCAAAGTTATTTTTCGACAGCTAATTAAAATGAGAGTTGCAGTGGGTGGTGTGTAGGTTCAGCATGATGATGATGAGGATCGTAGTTTCACTTACCAAACGTGCTCTCTCTCTCTCTCTCTCAGAAAATGTGCAGCTCATCTGGTTGTGCTATTCTTACATTTTGTGTCACCATCTTTATTGCGCAACATCACAGGGGTTGTGGACCCTCCAGAGATGGTGTGGCGCCCCAGTTTCCACGTGGATTAAAGGTTGTCATGGCAGCTAAACTGTCCCAAATTAAAGGCTGCCCAAACATGTCAGAACTAGTACTGATGTTGACAGTTTCACACATGTGATGAGGTTTCAGCTGGTTTTGACAACACACCTGTTCAAGGCAGAGACCCAGGCTGGGACACACCTGATCAAGGCAGAGACCCAGGCTGGGACACACCTGATCAAGGCAGAGACCCAGGCTGGGACACACCTGTTCAAGGCAGAGACCCAGGCTGGGACACACCTGATCAAGGCAGAGACCCAGGCTGGGACACACCTGTTCAAGGCAGAGACCCAGGCTGGGACACACCTGATCAAGGCAGAGACCCAGGCTGTGTATTCATCCTTATATCAATAAAATATGAAGAGCCTATTTGGACTCAGAGGCTGGTCCCATCACTGCTTGGTGTCTGGTGCGCGTCAGGAGCACCACCCTAAACCTGGCGGCAGAGCAGGCCTACTGGAACAGGTGCAGAGCAGGCCTGCAGGAACAGGTACAGAGCAGGCCTGCAGGAACAGGTACAGAGCAGGCCTGCAGGAACAGGTGCAGAGCAGGCCTGCAGGAACAGGTACAGAGCAGGCCTGCAGGAACAGGTGCAGAGCAGGCCTGCTGGAACAGGTGCAGAGCAGGCCTGCAGGAACAGGTGCAGAGCAGGCCTGCTGGAACAGGTACAGAGCAGGCCTGCTGGAACAGGTACAGAGCAGGCCTGCTGGAACAGGTGCAGAGCAGGCCTGCTGGAACAGGTGCAGAGCAGGCCTACTGGAACAGGTACAGAGCAGGCCTGCAGGAACAGGTGCAGAGCAGGCCTGCAGGAACAGGTGCAGAGCAGGCCTGCTGGAACAGGTACAGAGCAGGCCTGCTGGAACAGGTACAGAGCAGGCCTGCTGGAACAGGTGCAGAGCAGGCCTGCTGGAACAGGTGCAGAGCAGGCCTACTGGAACAGGTGCAGAGCAGGCCTACTGGAACAGGTACAGAGCAGGCCTGCAGGAACAGGTGCAGAGCAGGCCTACTGGAACAGGTACAGGGCAGGCCTACTGGAACAGGTACAGAGCAGGCCTACTGGAACAGGTACAGAGCAGGCCTGCAGGAACAGGTACAGAGCAGGCCTACTGGAACAGGTACAGAGCAGGCCTGCAGGAACAGGTGCAGAGCAGGCCTGCAGGAACAGGTACAGAGCAGGCCTACTGGAACAGGTGCAGAGCAGGCCTACTGGAACAGGTACAGAGCAGGCCTGCTGGAACAGGTACAGAGCAGGCCTACTGGAACAGGTACAGAGCAGGCCTACTGGAACAGGTACAGAGCAGGCTTACTGGAACAGGTACAGAGCAGGCCTACTGGAACAGGTACAGAGCAGGCCTGCAGGAACAGGTACAGAGCAGGTCTACTGGAACAGGTACAGAGCAGGCCTGCAGGAACAGGTGCAGAGCAGGCCTACTGGAACAGGTACAGAGCAGGCCTACTGGAACAGGTGCAGAGCAGGCCTACTGGAACAGGTGCAGAGCATGCCTGCTGGAACAGGTACAGAGCAGGCCTGCTGGAACAGGTGCAGAGCAGGCCTACTGGAACAGGTACAGAGCAGGCCTACTGGAACAGGTGCAGAGCAGGCCTACTGGAACAGGTGCAGAGCATGCCTGCTGGAACAGGTACAGAGCAGGCCTGCTGGAACAGGTGCAGAGCAGGCCTACTGGAACAGGTACAGAGCAGGCCTACTGGAACAGGTACAGAACAGGCCTACAGGAACATGTGCTGAGGGGCTGCGGTGTTCTGCTAGAAGGCCAGCGCAGCTCCAACTCTCTCAGCTTCTGGTCCATCACATGACAGTTGGAACAGGAACACCACCTCCAGACGTTTGGGGGGCACGTCTGGCAAGCGTCGGGGGGAAACAGACACTCAAGATGGTTTGGGGCTCCATCTAGTGAAGACTCGGGGTAATTCACGCTTTGGGGTTAACGTGTTAAGGCCAATTACGGTCTGCTTGCTTATTTAGTTTTCTGAGTCGAAAGCAAAATAAGATCTAAAAGCTAACGCTGGCAGCCTAAAGCCACGAAGCCAGTCAGACAGGAGCAGCCACTCTGACAGGACAGGGGGCAGGAAGGGAAAAACTCCTAAATGGAATACAGAATAAGAAGTTCCAACAGCCAAGCTAATAACCAAGCAGGAGAGCCTAACAGGGAGCTGCCTAGATGATGTGCTTTTACAGCAAGAAAAATCCATATCATTTTTTTTTTACAAACACCCACGAAGAAACCCACACAGATAGAGACTAGAGAACGTAAGCATTTCACTGCAGCAGCAACGACACAAAAGACTCGAAATATGTAGTAATGGTTAGGAGGGAGGTTAGCTTCGCGTCTGAACTATGTTCTCATGGATGGATCAACATCTTTACTATAAAAAAATAGTAAAATAATTTGAAAGTAGTAGGTATTAAATCAAGTCAGATGTTAGAATGTGACAAACACACCTGTGACAAATCTGTGGGACGGCTGTGGAAGCAAATCCCTTTAGTTTCTTCATGTCTGTGACCCTTTGAGACACCTGGTTAGACCAGATCAGTATCTCCTGGTGACAGCAAGGTCCAACAGCCACCAGGTCTAACCCTAACCCTCAAGAGAGGTGCAGGCGTGGAGTCCTTTACTTCACTTCTCTTATTAACAAACTTCCTCTTGCTTCTTACAAAAAAAAAACGTTAAAAAGGTCATCTAGCAGTACAAAATAATTTCTAGTTTCCTGTCAAGTGTAGTTTTAGAAAGAGAGAGAGAGAGAGAGAGAGAGAGAGAGAATAACTTCATTAATTCCTGGGTTCCAATTGGAACCAATTGTGGATTGAACAATCAACAGCAGAAATATCATCATCCACACAGCTCAGTAAGAATACAAAAAATGCGTATATTTCATACGTAAGTGGCTGCTGTAGCATGACACTCTAGCATGATGTCATAATTTGCCTTTTGAAAAACGTCATCCGTCACATGGCCCAATGTGGTGATGTGAAAGTGAGGATAAGGAATCAGACTGAGTGGCCTGGTGTTTAGCCTGTCTGCCACGTGGGCATGGGGGCTCATGTTGTTGAGAATCAGGACGTGATCAATAGGCCATATTTCAGGCCCTCTGTGACGAGGCATGGGCTGGTTACGAGGGGACCACATGAGGTTATCTGTGCCCTCCCCTGGTAGGACCCTCCCCTGGTAGGAACTGGCCGTGTGTGTCTGCTGCTGTGTTCATGCCAACAGCAGCTCTATTTCAGTCCTGCCAGCTCCCAGCCCGGAGGCTACAGGGATTGAGGAGGGCTGGGTGGTTGTGCAACAAACAGCACCACAGCGCTGCAAACAGCCAGCGATATGTCAACACATCCACACACACGGACAACTCTCCGTTCTGATGAGTCGTTAAAGCAGAACCTTGTGGTGGTAAAATCCCCTCCCTCATCCCCTCACCCCCTCACCCCTGTCATCTGAAAGGCCGGCCAGGCGTTTCATGGTTTGACATTTCGTTTTTATTTTTTGTCTATGTATTAGAACAATTGATTTGTTCTATTTCTGACCAGTTCCCTTCCAGTAAACTTCTCATCTCCCTGGTATGGCACAGCAGCCCAGCCAGACGCAACACACGTAACACAACTAGCGTCTGCTGTGGGCTGTTGTGACCCCATCACACTGAGAGGGAGTTAAAAACAGCTGCTGATGAGAACACTCCCTGCTGATGGTGTGTTTACTGACTGGTTAACTCCAACCACATCACACAGAACACAGGAGCATTATGCCATCAGAATCTGGCAACACACCACACAACTCTCTGGAAAGAACTTGTCATTGGTAAAGCTTATGAACTTATTACAACAAATTTCCAACATCTATTCTTAGATGATAATTGTACACGTATGTGGTAGCTGCACTCTGCTCACTGATACCAAACACATACTAGACATGTACTAGTATGTGCATACCCCCCTCAGTGAGCTGTGGAGTAGAGGAGAAGGGAAATGGAACATGCTGAATGTGGAGTTGAATGTGGAGATGGAACCTGTTGAAGTACAGCAGGTTCCACTAGCGTGTGGGCTGAAGTATCTCTCTCTCTCTCGGCCTCCAGGAGGGAGCAGGACTACCTGGGAGAGACAGAGACAGAGACAGAGAGAGAGTTTGGTGCCAGGCACCGTAGGAGAGGCTAAGTTCATCAAAGGCGCACAGAGGTGGAGAACACAGTCATGCTGGGGATAGTGGGACGTCTTGCATGGGTCCTAGTATGGGTCCACACTTTCATGTCTTGTGAACAGGTTTACCTCAAACAAACCCTATCCTGTATTACATCTATTTAATGACCTCCTTCTTCTGTTCAATAGAACACCAAATGCACACTGCCATGTTATAAACACAGGAAGGCCAGCTAGCCCCCACCTCCAGACAGGAGGTCCCTTCTGTTTATGAGCGCTCTTTAATGTGCCATCAGAAGCCCCTCGTTTGAGGCACACCCTGCTGGAGCAGAGTCTGGGTCTGGGCCCAGCTGATTACAGTCATCTGGGGGGAGGAGTTTTGATGTGCTGATCCCAGGTGCCTGGACAACCTCACACACCAGCTCAACCACCCCAACCACACCCCCTTCTCTCCCTGACCACACCCCCTTCTCTCCCTGACCACACCCCCTCCTCTCCCTGACCACACCCCCTCCTCTCCCTGACCACACCCCCTCCTCTCCCTGACCACACCCCCTCCTCTCCCTGACCACACCCCCTCCTCTCCCTGACCACACCCCCTCCTCTCCCTGACCACACCCCCTCCTTTCCCTGACCCCACCCCTTCCTCTCCCTGACCACACCCCCTCCTCTCCCTGACCACACCCCCTTCTCTCCCTGACCACACCCCCTTCTCTACCTGACCACACCCCCTCCTTTCCCTGACCACACCCCTTCCTCTACCTGACCACACCCCCTTCTCTACCTGACCACACCCCCTCCTCTCCCTGACCACACCCCCTTCTCTACCTGACCACACCCCCTCCTCTCCCTGACCACACCCCCTCCTCTCCCTGACCACACCCCCTCCTTTCCCTGACCCCACCCCTTCCTCTCCCTGACCACACCCCCTTCTCTCCCTGACCACACCCCCTTCTCTACCTGACCACACCCCCTCCTTTCCCTGACCACACCCCTTCCTCTACCTGACCACACCCCCTTCTCTACCTGACCACACCCCCTCCTCTCCCTGACCACACCCCCTTCTCTACCTGACCACACCCCCTCCTTTCCCTGACCACACCCCTTCCTCTCCCTGACCACACCCCCTTCTCTCCCTGACCACACCCCCTTCTCTCCCTGACCACACCCCCTCCTCTCCCTGACCACAACCCCTTCTCTCCCTGACCACACCCCCTCCTTTCCCTGACCACACCCCTTCCTCTCCCTGACCACACCCCCTTCTCTCTCTGATCACACCCCTTCCTCTGCCTGACCACACCCCCTCCTTTCCCTCACCACACCCACTCCTCTCTCTGACCACACCCCCTCCTCTCTCTGACCATACACAACCCCTCTGACCACACCCCCTCCTTTCCCTCACCACACCCACTCCTCTCTCTGACCACACCCCCTCCTCTCTCTGACCATACACAACCCCTCTGACCACACCCCATCCTTTCCCTGACCACACCCTCTCCTTTCCCTGACCACACCCCCTCCTCTCCCTGACCATACACACCCCCTCTGACTACACGACCTTGCTCCAGTGACGTGCTATGGGACCAACAAATTAAATAAGGTGACGTAGATCAGCCTGGAGTCCTGTTCCTCAGTTCCAGGCACCTCGCTCTCCTAGTGACTGTGATCCACTGTGTGGATCTATCACGTGGGTTCATCCCAGCTGTCTGCAGCATCCTGCAAGCAGCATCCTGCAGGTCTTATATTTACTTTATATCATTTTAGAGTATTTTCAGAAGCTAAAACCTGGTTTCAAATTCAATTTCGACCACTCAGCTCCTTTTAGAACAACAAGCCCCAGTGGCAGGTGACCCCCCTGCCCCACACTTTGTTCGATTCTCAGAAAACCTGATTACATGGCAACCGTGAACACTGATTTCCTCCAAAGGACTGATTGGTCCTCCCTACCCACAGAACACTCGCTGAGTCACTGAAATCACCGCTTTGGCTTCCTAGCAGCAGAACTGTCTCAAAAGAGAGCAATTTGGACATTTATTTTTTACTTAAGTATGCTCAACTATCTAAGAAAATCACAGTTTTTTTTTTTTATCAACCATGAGTGCATGAACCACATTTCATCAGTTTTAAGAATTAACTAAACTCTTATTTTCGAAGTATTATTGCTTCACTAAAATCTACCTTTTCCCACCATCCTGTATGAGCACATGCAACTTTAAGGCATGAAAAGGTTTCAAAAACCAGGTGTGTTGAAACAGACATCACCCACACAGGAAACAGCACACAGATGGCACCATGACAGCGGTGAGGGGTTTGAAAAGAGCATGAACACACACACAGACATACGTGTGCACACGCACACACACTATCTGTTTAGTCAGAGTACATTTGGGTTTGACAATCAGAGGAAAAACAGCAGTAAAACACAGAGCTCTGTTTCAAAAGACTGCAGGACACTGCTGAAACACAAGAAACGAATACAGAGATGACTCAGTCCTATTGAAAGCAGTGTTGTAGCCTTAACATTATTAACTTTCCATAATGAGCACTGTAAAGGACTTTCAAAAGGATATTATTGTGTAAGTGGGAGATGATTGATTTGGTTGACTCTTCTGATGGCAGTTAAGGAACAGAGACCACAGACAGATGCCTCCTAATCGGGTTAATGTGTGAACACGAACAGGATATCACTTGGGAGGTCACTTTTATAGGCCTACTGTACCTGCTATGACTAGGTTCCCGATATGGATACACTATTAAGAGCAGAATAGTCGAGTTTCCATTCTATGGCACTACCGATTTTCCACCCCACCCTCTTCTCTAGTATAAGGAAGTCAATTTGGAAACTGGCTATACATAATAGGGAAGAACAATAACCGACTAAGCTAAAGTTGGCATAGAGATCGTAAAATGTTCGTGAGTAAATTGTGGCCATTCATCAATTTTAAAACAATATCACGATTCGCGTCGACATCAGCCATTCCCACGTCAAACTGTTCCCTTTCAAAAGTTTAAGCGTCAGGCTCGTGATTCTTGAATACGTGTAATTTCGTTGACTATAGGACGG
This sequence comes from Hypomesus transpacificus, assembly GCF_021917145.1. Taxonomy (NCBI): domain Eukaryota; kingdom Metazoa; phylum Chordata; class Actinopteri; order Osmeriformes; family Osmeridae; genus Hypomesus; species Hypomesus transpacificus. The sequence continues at coordinate 9,828,071 of NC_061073.1, forward strand.
CAGCCGAACCCTAAGCCCCCAAGGTGCAGGACAGGAGCTGGTCCTGAATTACAGAATTTAGCCTACCTGTAGGAGAGCTGTTTTCGTAGGGCGAGGTGCATGAATTCGTTCTCCATCTGATTTTCTGTTGGTGTCATTCTGAAGGCTCCTTTCCGTACTTTCCCGGACATGTTTCTCACAGGACTCTCCATGTCTACCCCAATGTGTTTGTCGCTCACAACATCCTCCTCTTCGATAATCTCCCCCAACCTCGTGCTCGCCATCTGTTGTTTGGACTACAGTTTGTGTGGATACAGTTTCTAGTTTGGCCGATCACACTTATTTAAACACCAAACAATTCCCAAAGCCACACGCGTGGCACTATTGTCGCAGGCGCACTCTGTAATGAGCGCATATTCACATGAGTACGCTATTGAACTAGTGAAAATGCTGGGTTGATTGCCAATGCTTCTTATCCTTGAAAAAAAATCTACAACATTGGTCAAATCAAGCCTTCCAAACTTGAGACCAACAACTACTTTAGACAGATATATGGGAAACTGCTATATAGCCTACTTGTAAAATGTCACACTGCAGAGATATTTTGTAAATACAGAAATACACAATTGTAAATTGGCTATTTTGTTTACTAAGCAATATATTGGTGTATAACTTTTCCTATTTATTTACAAAATCAAATTAGAAATCTTAATGTAGAGTGGCTGTGCAGCCATTCAGTTTTCAATCAAACAGCGACATCCAGTGGTTCAACTGAGTGCTCTGGATTTTACCGGAATATGGGATCCTATTCTTTTTGAAGAGGAAGCTAGAAAAAGCTACTGTCAAGAAGTTAATGAGTTGGAAATAAACCCCACTATATTGATTTGACATTTAGACTTTAGTAAGATGTCAGATACAGTCAGATGGCAGAGCGGTTAGAGACTTGGACTATTAATCAGAAGGTTGCCGGTTCGATTTCTGGCCGTGTCGTATGACGTTGTGTCCTTGTGCAAGGCACTTCACCCTACTTGCCTAGGGGAAAGTCCCTGTAATTACTGTTAGTCGCTCTGGATAAGCACGTCTGCTAAATGACAAAATGTAATTGTAATTCAACCCTGCACAAAATCGGCTAAATACCGCCATGGATGATGTGAAAGAAAATATCTTTATTAGTTTATCTCTGTGTTTTCATGTCAGAAGTCAAGCCCATGAGAACACCGCCGTCTGAAACGGTGACTGAGAACACATTTCTGAGCTTATATGTTTCTGTAGACCAAGTTGTCGTTACAAATATTAAGTAATTGGCCAAACCAATTAACAATGTATGCATTCGACAGATGGCAAGGTAAATTATGTGTGAATTGTTATTGCATCACTCTGAGTTCACAAAGGTAAACACAAAAGAGGGCTGTTAACTGTTACAAAAAAACCATGACCTCCATTGAAAATGTTCAGGGAGTTTCAATAGGCAATTAGCGGGGGTGAATCGTTATTTGTTCTATTCACATAAAATAAATACACAAGTAGGAAGGCTTCTATCTTGAGACTGTTCTCCTAGGTTCCATCAGTAGGCTACAGCACCTCTAGCTTCTGGTTCTTTTCTGGAAGAGAACTCCTAGTTACACTGAAACAACAGTTTTTCACGTGGATTTCTCTCAGCAAGTGACACACCTAGGCTGTCACATGCCCTTTGTTGTCAATCTTATAAAAAATTTCTTTATTTAACAGCTTTCTTTGACAGTTTTAAAGTGGAAATGTGTCCTGAGAATGGTAAATATGTTTATAGGCTAAATACATACCGCCAATTTTTTAATATAGGCTCATTTAATTATCGGCTAGCCTGCTGATTGGGCAACTTAACCTACAATCTCTGGCCGGGTTGTAGGATACTAAAGCGTGACAACAATGTTATAACAGTCACATTCTCTTAAAGTTGTCCTCGATTTTGCACGTGTCTCGCTATTTAACTAATGCATAGACTAAATATACTTCACATCCCCCTACTGTTCTGTGTACAAAACATGGCGCGATGGATAAAGGCCGCTTGCCCACGCCTCAGTCAGACTCTCTTACATCACCAGAAATAATGTGCAACGGTTCAGCATCAAATTCTGTTATTAATATAACGACTTTTATGAAGTCGACCTTTCAACGCACATGTATACGACAAGATAGGCGGGGTGTTTTCTAATCGACAAAATGAAAACAAGTGACGCAATTATTGATTACGAAGAAAGAATCGGGAAGGGTGCAGGATGGGGCCGTGGCAAGTCGAGACAGCAACAAATTGCTCCGCGTTCTTTTCGTTGAGTTGCATAGAGTGCTACTTCTCTCCAGATGAGTTTCACCGAGTTTACATCCGGGTTTTTTCCCTAGGCAATGGGAGGCATAGTACCCATGTTCCTTAGGCAAAGTGAAATAAATTCGCCGCACCGTCACAAAAAATAGTTCGCTTCTCAAACATATTTTCTCTTCGTCTTGTGCAACGTATCGACTCCAAGTAGCTAACTTTAACAATATTATAGTTCCCAATTGATCGATCAGATGTAAAAATATGACAATCGTCACATTTGTGAAATAGTTTTCTACCCCCTTTTCTCCCTCCTCTCGAGCGCAGTGATAAGTGTTGTGCTCAGGCTGTGGTGAATGAGATTGAAGAAGAGTTCTTGTTTTGTATCTCAGTTTCTCTCTTTTTTGACAAATTGAATTTAAACAAATTAGAAAATAGTACGGATATCTCATATTCTGCTGGAGAGACAGCGTTTGGACATTTGCATGATAATATTGTATCGGAGATTTGGTTGAGAGGTATTGGGTTGTTTGTAAATATTTATTTAATTAATTTCTGAGGAGAGGAGGACTGCTGCTGCTCAAGTGAGTAGAGAGGAGAGTAAGTACACATTGGGATCTTTTTATTATCATCCCAACTTTCATTTTCATCGTTTCTCTTCCCCTCTGTCTCTTTCACTCGTACGCCTGTATCGCATCGTGGTTTATTATAGAGAGAGTGGATGCCTTTTTTGCTCACTGCAATTTCTTATTATAGGAGTTGGGTGATATTCTCTAGCTAGCGAAGTGCACTGCTATTGGAGGGCAGCGGACGGAGAAAGGGGCCGATTCTAACTTGTAACCACCAGCTCGAGCTTGTTTGCGATCATTTGGTCAAATTACTTATTTAGACACTGGTCTGCGTTTTTAATTCTTTCTTTTTCCTAGCGATATTTAATATGAGCATTAATTAGCTTTGATGTAAGTTAGCAAGACAGTCCTCAATGTGGCTTTTGACAGCTAGCTAGCTCGCTAGCTCACGTTAGCTCAGTGGTGACAGACTCACTGCTGTGCCTGCTCGCCCGTGCTCCACTACCACTAGCCGGTTATTTAGCTACTTGCTGCTAAGCGGCTATTCATTATCGTAGTTCTCAGGTAACATTTTATAGCCATCCGTACGATGGGAGAAAGTCCTAGTTTGCAATTAGTTGAGGATTAATAAAGTAAATGAAGACCCCATCACTCAAACCTAGCTTGCACTAACTACATTCTACAAGGCAATTAGCTGGCCGATAGGAGCGAATGTAGAGTTGCGTGAGTGCTTGCATAGCGCAAGATGGCCATTATAGGACTCGCGTTAAAGAACGTTATGTGTATGAGCAATTACTATACAATCCTCAAAGTACCTCAGAGTATATTAACAACGTTCTAAGCACCCATACATTTCCATCTGAAACTGCACAATTTAAAATGTCTTATGCATATGTAGACTGTAACAGGCCAATCAACGAGTACTGATGCTGTAAGTTTTACCTAACTTATCATTTCACCCACAGCCCATGTGGCCCTTGATTAGCGAAAGTATTAAGGATCAAAGTCATATGGGTGAATGCTAATACGACCAATAGTCACAGTCTTTTTTGTGGCTAATAATAACATACGGTTTTTATTTGCATTACCATATCATAATAACAACACATGCATTAATCAAGAGTTTGTTTTCATCTTTAGTATAGCAATACACAGAAAGTCCTAGATTCATATAAAGATAATGTTGGCTACCACTGTTTAACTGTTCCACCTACTGAAAGGCCACACGTGTGGATGTGGTGGCATGATGTACTCCACTATCAGAGCAGCCTCTCAGTATACAGCATTGCAAGACAGTGAGGTATCTATTGAAATAATATCAACATGTCCGCTTTGATTTGCTGAATGTAGATGAAGGGCAGTCTGTTTCAAATCTCTTCCTCAGATTTAGAACCAAACTGGAATGTGGCTCAGTTAAAGTAGGTATTTGATTGAGTAGATTACTTGTATTTTTATTTTTTTTTACTTCATTCTGCACTGGCTTTAAAAACAACCCCAAGGTAGAAAACATTTAAGATCTTAATCTCTTAAAATCCCATGTGCTAGTCATAAACAATGATGACAATGTTGTCAGGATAAACGGTGGACTAGGTAGTGACTTCTGGATGTTTGTTGTCTGGACAGGTTGAGAACTAGAATTAGCTGCACAGAATACAGATTACCACTACTGTTCAGCATCAGATTATCATCAAGATTAAATTCATTTTCCAATTATAAACCAAGTTAATAGGGGTTTTCACATTTGTCACTCTTCCTTGGTTTGTCCCTAAGCCTTTATACTGTAGAATGTCCAGAGGAATTTTAATGAAGTGACTCAAGCTTTAAATGACATGTCATCTCATAGGAGACCCAGAGAGGAAGCATGCCAAATCAGCCTGAATAGAAAAGTATGTTTTTCATGTAAACCAGAAGGCCAATTTCATTTTTAAAGTATGTATTATGGTTTGGGAACCTTGCTACTGGGGGGGACAGGTGGTTGGGGTCTGAACTCTGAAGGTTGAACTATGTAGCATCCTAGCTAGCTGTGGACAGCAGGAGACTAGCTATCTTTGGACGGCAGGGGACTAGCTAGCACTGGACGGCAGGGGACTAGCTAACACTGGACGGCAGGGGACTAGCTAACACTGGACGGCAGGGGACTAGCTAACACTGGACGGCAGGAGACTAGCTAGCTGTGGACGGCAGGTGACTAGCTAACACTGGACGGCAGGGACTAGCTAGCTGTGGACGGCAGGGGACTAGCTAGCACTGGACGGCAGGGGACTAGCTAACACTGGACGGCAGGGGACTAGCTAACACTAGTACTAGCCAGATTCAGCCATTTTGGCTCACATCTGTTAAAATAGTAAGGACATCAACCAGTAGCTTTCCCTATTCTAACCCTGTTCTCAATAGTCTATGTAAACCAAGTTCAATTACAGTATGAATTGGGCCACACGTTGCCTTCTGTGATGTTACACTTCTGAATGTCTCCTCTGAACGTGCTGTTAACTTGTTGTTAGCCTGCATGTGACCTTGGCAATGCTACTGTGATGTTTCTCCAGCATGGGGAAGGGTTGAGCCATCCTGGATGGACTCTTGAGTGGAGTGTTGGGGTGTAACCGGCCCGTGGCTCTTCTGTCTTGTAGGGAATTGGAGAGTGGAGGCCAGTCACACTGCCCGAAGGTGAGGTCACACTGCCCGAAGGTGAGGTCACACTGCCCGAAGGTGAGGTCACACTGCCCGAAGGTGAGTCCTGTAGCAGCTCCTGTTGTATTTGTCCTCTTGGCTTGCAGCTTTGGCCCAAATCAATGGGACTGGACATCTGTGTCTGTCCCGAGGCAGGCTCACTCTCTCCCTCCTCTCTGGTTATTGTTGTGCTTCGAAACCAGCCAAATATATGCTTTTGTGAACTTGGTCTCGTCTGTCATTTTACTGCGCTTGTCATTTCCAAGTTCTTTGTTTACCCTTGCATGCTGTGAGTAAATCCCAACTCTGAAGACAGAATTATTGGCTCGTTTGTCATTGCATAATGATCCACTAAATGAGATTGCCCCATCCTCCCTTCGGCATCATACCCCATGGCTTCTGAATCATTAAGCTTTACACAGAAGCCTACAGCTGTAGCAGTCACCTCTGCAGTCAGCTAGGGGGCTGAAATGTCTTCAGGGCCGTCACAGCAGCATGATCCAGGCGGATCACACCTCCTATTCCTCCCATGACAGCACACCATGTTGCTAAGGGATAATATCTTGTTTTTCTGTGCAGCGGCTCTTTAATGCTTCAGTTGGATGGTATTCAACCTGGAGACGGCGTGAAGGTACATCTGGTAACAACTGCATGTAAACACTGTATGGTCGTCCAAGATCTTCAGACGCTCAAACAAGAAGTGTACACTTATGTGATCGTGCCTCATTATATAGCATGCTACTGCACTAAACCCTTAAACATCAAGTATAGCTTGAAATAGGAATGCATAATTTAACATTCAGTGTTTAATAATCTGGTTGAAATATAAAGTAGTTTTTTTGTACACCTCTCTGGTAACAGGCTGAACGTTTCCTTGGAGCCACTGAAAGACTGACTGGATCAATGATGGAATTACAATCATTACAGGAGGCTCTCAAAGTGGAAATACAAGTCCATCAGGTAGGAAAACCTGAGCTACCGCAGGCGAGGGTTGGGAACCAATAAAACTACTTTGCTTTCATACTCAGTCAATCCCCTTAAACAAGATAGGATGAATCTGCAGCCGTGAGGCACTTCAGTCCCCTTTGCACCCTGCTACTAGTCTGTACCTGAAACCAGGCCGCAGGACCTCGTCTCTGCCCCCTGCTGCTAGTCTGTACCTGAGACCAGGCCTCAGGACCTTGTCTCTGTCCCTTGCTACTAGTCTGTACCTGAGACCAGGCCTCAGGACCTCGTCTCTGTCCCCTGCTACTAGTCTGTACCTGAGACCAGGCCTCAGGACCTTGTCTCTGCCCCCTGCTACTAGTCTGTACCTGAGACCAGGCCTCAGGACCTCGTCTGTGTCCCCTGCTACTAGTCTGTACCTGAGACCAGGCCTCAGGACCTCGTCTGTGTCCCCTGCTACTAGTCTGTACCTGAGACCAGGCCTCAGGACCTCGTCTGTGTCCCCTGCTACTAGTCTGTACCTGAGACCAGGCCTCAGGACCTTGTCTCTGTCCCTTGCTACTAGTCTGTACCTGAGACCAGGCCTCAGGACCTCGTCTCTGTCCCCTGCTACTAGTCTGTACCTGAGACCAGGCCTCAGGACCTTGTCTCTGTCCCCTGCTACTAGTCTGTACCTGAGACCAGGCCTCAGGACCTCGTCTGTGTCCCCTGCTACTAGTCTGTACCTAAGACCAGGCCTCAGGACCTCGTCTGTGTCCCCTGCTACTAGTCTGTACCTGAGACCAGGCCTCAGGACCTCGTCTGTGTCCCCTGCTACTAGTCTGTACCTGAGACCAGGCCTCAGGACCTCGTCTCTGTCCCCTGCTACTAGTCTGTACCTGAGACCAGGCCTCAGGACCTCGTCTGTGCCCCCTGCTGCTAGTCTGTACCTGAGACCAGGCCTCAGGACCTCGTCTCTGTCCCCTGCTGCTAGTCTGTACCTGAGACCAGGCCTCAGGACCTCGTCTCTGTCCCCTGCTACTAGTCTATACCTGAGACCAGGCCTCAGGACCTCGTCTCTGTCCCCTGCTGCTAGTCTGTACCTGAGACCAGGCCTCAGGACCTCGTCTCTGTCCCCTGCTGCTAGTCTGTACCTGAGACCAGGCCTCAGGACCTCGTCTCTGTCCCCTGCTACTAGTCTGTACCTGAGACCAGGCCTCAGGACCTCGTCTCTGTCCCCTGCTACTAGTCTGTACCTGAGACCAGGCCTCAGGACCTCGTCTCTGTCCCCTGCTGCTAGTCTGTACCTGAGACCAGGCCTCAGGACCTCGTCTCTGTCCCCTGCTGCTAGTCTGTACCTGAGACCAGGCCTCAGGACCTCGTCTCTGTCCCCTGCTACTAGTCTGTACCTAAGACCAGGCGTCAGGACCTCGTCTCTGTCCCCTGCTACTAGTCTGTACCTGAGACCAGGCCTCAGGACCTTGTCTCTGTCCCCTGCTACTAGTCTGTACCTGAGACCAGGCCTCAGGACCTCGTCTGTGCCCCCTGCTACTAGTCTGTACCTGAGACCAGGCCTCAGGACCTCGTCTGTGTCCCCTGCTACTAGTCTGTACCTGAGACCAGGCCTCAGGACCTCGTCTGTGTCCCCTGCTACTAGTCTGTACCTGAGACCAGGCCTCAGGACCTCGTCTGTGTCCCCTGCTACTAGTCTGTACCTGAGACCAGGCCTCAGGACCTCGTCTCTGTCCCCTGCTACTAGTCTGTACCTGAGACCAGGCCTCAGGACCTCGTCTGTGCCCCCTGCTGCTAGTCTGTACCTGAGACCAGGCCTCAGGACCTCGTCTCTGTCCCCTGCTGCTAGTCTGTACCTGAGACCAGGCCTCAGGACCTCGTCTCTGTCCCCTGCTACTAGTCTATACCTGAGACCAGGCCTCAGGACCTCGTCTCTGTCCCCTGCTGCTAGTCTGTACCTGAGACCAGGCCTCAGGACCTCGTCTCTGTCCCCTGCTGCTAGTCTGTACCTGAGACCAGGCCTCAGGACCTCGTCTCTGTCCCCTGCTACTAGTCTGTACCTGAGACCAGGCCTCAGGACCTCGTCTCTGTCCCCTGCTACTAGTCTGTACCTGAGACCAGGCCTCAGGACCTCGTCTCTGTCCCCTGCTGCTAGTCTGTACCTGAGACCAGGCCTCAGGACCTCGTCTCTGTCCCCTGCTGCTAGTCTGTACCTGAGACCAGGCCTCAGGACCTCGTCTCTGTCCCCTGCTGCTAGTCTGTACCTGAGACCAGGCCTCAGGACCTCGTCTCTGTCCCCTGCTACTAGTCTGTACCTAAGACCAGGCGTCAGGACCTCGTCTCTGTCCCCTGCTACTAGTCTGTACCTGAGACCAGGCCTCAGGACCTTGTCTCTGTCCCCTGCTACTAGTCTGTACCTGAGACCAGGCCTCAGGACCTCGTCTGTGCCCCCTGCTACTAGTCTGTACCTGAGACCAGGCCTCAGGACCTTGTCTCTGTCCCCTGCTACTAGTCTGTACCTGAGACCAGGCCTCAGGACCTCGTCTGTGCCCCCTGCTACTAGTCTGTACCTGAGACCAGGCCTCAGGACCTCGTCTCTGCCCCCTGCTACTAGTCTGTACCTGAGACCAGGCCTCAGGACCTCGTCTGTGCCCCCTGCTACTAGTCTGTACCTGAGACCAGGCCTCAGGACCTCGTCTCTGTCCCCTGCTACTAGTCTGTACCTGAGACCAGGCCTCAGGACCTCGTCTGTGCCCCCTGCTACTAGTCTGTACCTGAGACCAGGCCTCAGGACCTCGTCTCTGTCCCCTGCTACTAGTCTGTACCTGAGACCAGGCCTCAGGACCTTGTCTCTGCCCCCTGCTACTAGTCTGTACCTGAGACCAGGCCTCAGGACCTCGTCTCTGTCCCCTGCTGCTAGTCTGTACCTGAGACCAGGCCTCAGGACCTCGTCTCTGTCCCCTGCTGCTAGTCTGTACCTGAGACCAGGCCTCAGGACCTCGTCTCTGTCCCCTGCTACTAGTCTGTACCTGAGACCAGGCCTCAGGACCTCGTCTCTGTCCCCTGCTACTAGTCTGTACCTGAGACCAGGCCTCAGGACCTCGTCTCTGTCCCCTGCTACTAGTCTGTACCTAAGACCAGGCGTCAGGACCTCGTCTCTGTCCCCTGCTACTAGTCTGTACCTGAGACCAGGCCTCAGGACCTTGTCTCTGCCCCCTGCTACTAGTGTGTACCTGAGACCAGGCCTCAGGACCTCGTCTGTGCCCCCTGCTACTAGTCTGTACCTGAGACCAGGCCTCAGGACCTTGTCTCTGTCCCCTGCTACTAGTCTGTACCTGAGACCAGGCCTCAGGACCTCGTCTCTGTCCCCTGCTGCTAGTCTGTACCTGAGACCAGGCCTCAGGACCTCGTCTCTGTCCCCTGCTGCTAGTCTGTACCTGAGACCAGGCCTCAGGACCTCGTCTCTGTCCCCTGCTACTAGTCTGTACCTGAGACCAGGCCTCAGGACCTCGTCTCTGTCCCCTGCTGCTAGTCTGTACCTGAGACCAGGCCTCAGGACCTCGTCTCTGTCCCCTGCTGCTAGTCTGTACCTGAGACCAGGCCTCAGGACCTCGTCTCTGTCCCCTGCTGCTAGTCTGTACCTGAGACCAGGCCTCAGGACCTCGTCTCTGTCCCCTGCTACTAGTCTGTACCTAAGACCAGGCGTCAGGACCTCGTCTCTGTCCCCTGCTACTAGTCTGTACCTGAGACCAGGCCTCAGGACCTTGTCTCTGTCCCCTGCTACTAGTCTGTACCTGAGACCAGGCCTCAGGACCTCGTCTGTGCCCCCTGCTACTAGTCTGTACCTGAGACCAGGCCTCAGGACCTTGTCTCTGTCCCCTGCTACTAGTCTGTACCTGAGACCAGGCCTCAGGACCTCGTCTGTGCCCCCTGCTACTAGTCTGTACCTGAGACCAGGCCTCAGGACCTCGTCTCTGCCCCCTGCTACTAGTCTGTACCTGAGACCAGGCCTCAGGACCTCGTCTGTGCCCCCTGCTACTAGTCTGTACCTGAGACCAGGCCTCAGGACCTCGTCTCTGTCCCCTGCTACTAGTCTGTACCTGAGACCAGGCCTCAGGACCTCGTCTGTGCCCCCTGCTACTAGTCTGTACCTGAGACCAGGCCTCAGGACCTCGTCTCTGTCCCCTGCTACTAGTCTGTACCTGAGACCAGGCGTCAGGACCTCGTCTCTGTCCCCTGCTACTAGTCTGTACCTGAGACCAGGCCTCAGGACCTTGTTTCTGCCCCCTGCTACTAGTGTGTACCTGAGACCAGGCCTCAGGACCTCGTCTGTGCCCCCTGCTACTAGTCTGTACCTGAGACCAGGCCTCAGGACCTTGTCTCTGTCCCCTGCTACTAGTCTGTACCTGAGACCAGGCCTCAGGACCTCGTCTCTGTCCCCTGCTGCTAGTCTGTACCTGAGACCAGGCCTCAGGACCTCGTCTCTGTCCCCTGCTGCTAGTCTGTACCTGAGACCAGGCCTCAGGACCTCGTCTCTGTCCCCTGCTACTAGTCTGTACCTGAGACCAGGCCTCAGGACCTCGTCTCTGTCCCCTGCTACTAGTCTGTACCTGAGACCAGGCCTCAGGACCTCGTCTCTGTCCCCTGCTGCTAGTCTGTACCTGAGACCAGGCCTCAGGACCTCGTCTCTGTCCCCTGCTGCTAGTCTGTACCTGAGACCAGGCCTCAGGACCTCGTCTCTGTCCCCTGCTACTAGTCTGTACCTAAGACCAGGCGTCAGGACCTCGTCTCTGTCCCCTGCTACTAGTCTGTACCTGAGACCAGGCCTCAGGACCTTGTCTCTGTCCCCTGCTACTAGTCTGTACCTGAGACCAGGCCTCAGGACCTCGTCTGTGCCCCCTGCTACTAGTCTGTACCTGAGACCAGGCCTCAGGACCTTGTCTCTGTCCCCTGCTACTAGTCTGTACCTGAGACCAGGCCTCAGGACCTCGTCTGTGCCCCCTGCTACTAGTCTGTACCTGAGACCAGGCCTCAGGACCTCGTCTCTGCCCCCTGCTACTAGTCTGTACCTGAGACCAGGCCTCAGGACCTCGTCTGTGCCCCCTGCTACTAGTCTGTACCTGAGACCAGGCCTCAGGACCTCGTCTCTGTCCCCTGCTACTAGTCTGTACCTGAGACCAGGCCTCAGGACCTCGTCTGTGCCCCCTGCTACTAGTCTGTACCTGAGACCAGGCCTCAGGACCTCGTCTCTGTCCCCTGCTGCTAGTCTGTACCTGAGACCAGGCCTCAGGACCTCGTCTCTGTCCCCTGCTACTAGTCTGTACCTAAGACCAGGCGTCAGGACCTCGTCTCTGTCCCCTGCTACTAGTCTGTACCTGAGACCAGGCCTCAGGACCTTGTCTCTGTCCCCTGCTACTAGTCTGTACCTGAGACCAGGCCTCAGGACCTCGTCTGTGCCCCCTGCTACTAGTCTGTACCTGAGACCAGGCCTCAGGACCTTGTCTCTGTCCCCTGCTACTAGTCTGTACCTGAGACCAGGCCTCAGGACCTCGTCTGTGCCCCCTGCTACTAGTCTGTACCTGAGACCAGGCCTCAGGACCTCGTCTCTGCCCCCTGCTACTAGTCTGTACCTGAGACCAGGCCTCAGGACCTCGTCTGTGCCCCCTGCTACTAGTCTGTACCTGAGACCAGGCCTCAGGACCTCGTCTCTGTCCCCTGCTACTAGTCTGTACCTGAGACCAGGCCTCAGGACCTCGTCTGTGCCCCCTGCTACTAGTCTGTACCTGAGACCAGGCCTCAGGACCTCGTCTCTGTCCCCTGCTACTAGTCTGTACCTGAGACCAGGCGTCAGGACCTCGTCTCTGTCCCCTGCTACTAGTCTGTACCTGAGACCAGGCCTCAGGACCTTGTTTCTGCCCCCTGCTACTAGTGTGTACCTGAGACCAGGCCTCAGGACCTCGTCTGTGCCCCCTGCTACTAGTCTGTACCTGAGACCAGGCCTCAGGACCTTGTCTCTGTCCCCTGCTACTAGTCTGTACCTGAGACCAGGCCTCAGGACCTCGTCTCTGTCCCCTGCTGCTAGTCTGTACCTGAGACCAGGCCTCAGGACCTCGTCTCTGTCCCCTGCTGCTAGTCTGTACCTGAGACCAGGCCTCAGGACCTCGTCTCTGTCCCCTGCTACTAGTCTGTACCTGAGACCAGGCCTCAGGACCTCGTCTCTGTCCCCTGCTACTAGTCTGTACCTGAGACCAGGCCTCAGGACCTCGTCTCTGTCCCCTGCTGCTAGTCTGTACCTGAGACCAGGCCTCAGGACCTCGTCTCTGTCCCCTGCTGCTAGTCTGTACCTGAGACCAGGCCTCAGGACCTCGTCTCTGTCCCCTGCTACTAGTCTGTACCTAAGACCAGGCGTCAGGACCTCGTCTCTGTCCCCTGCTACTAGTCTGTACCTGAGACCAGGCCTCAGGACCTTGTCTCTGTCCCCTGCTACTAGTCTGTACCTGAGACCAGGCCTCAGGACCTCGTCTGTGCCCCCTGCTACTAGTCTGTACCTGAGACCAGGCCTCAGGACCTTGTCTCTGTCCCCTGCTACTAGTCTGTACCTGAGACCAGGCCTCAGGACCTCGTCTGTGCCCCCTGCTACTAGTCTGTACCTGAGACCAGGCCTCAGGACCTCGTCTCTGCCCCCTGCTACTAGTCTGTACCTGAGACCAGGCCTCAGGACCTCGTCTGTGCCCCCTGCTACTAGTCTGTACCTGAGACCAGGCCTCAGGACCTCGTCTCTGTCCCCTGCTACTAGTCTGTACCTGAGACCAGGCCTCAGGACCTCGTCTGTGCCCCCTGCTACTAGTCTGTACCTGAGACCAGGCCTCAGGACCTCGTCTCTGTCCCCTGCTACTAGTCTGTACCTGAGACCAGGCCTCAGGACCTTGTCTCTGCCCCCTGCTACTAGTCTGTACCTGAGACCAGGCCTCAGGACCTCGTCTCTGTCCCCTGCTGCTAGTCTGTACCTGAGACCAGGCCTCAGGACCTCGTCTCTGTCCCCTGCTGCTAGTCTGTACCTGAGACCAGGCCTCAGGACCTCGTCTCTGTCCCCTGCTACTAGTCTGTACCTGAGACCAGGCCTCAGGACCTCGTCTCTGTCCCCTGCTACTAGTCTGTACCTGAGACCAGGCCTCAGGACCTCGTCTCTGTCCCCTGCTACTAGTCTGTACCTAAGACCAGACGTCAGGACCTCGTCTCTGTCCCCTGCTACTAGTCTGTACCTGAGACCAGGCCTCAGGACCTTGTCTCTGCCCCCTGCTACTAGTGTGTACCTGAGACCAGGCCTCAGGACCTCGTCTGTGCCCCCTGCTACTAGTCTGTACCTGAGACCAGGCCTCAGGACCTTGTCTCTGTCCCCTGCTACTAGTCTGTACCTGAGACCAGGCCTCAGGACCTTGTCTCTGCCCCCTGCTACTAGTCTGTACCTGAGACCAGGCCTCAGGACCTCGTCTGTGCCCCCTGCTTCTAGTCTGTACCTGAGACCAGGCCTCAGGACCTCGTCTCTGTCCCCTGCTGCTGAGGGGTCTGTAATGTCAAAGAATCAGACTCAGAATGTCAGGCTCTGAGGAGTGTTCAGTGTTCAGACAACCTGTTGTCTGATAGGCTGGCCAGTAGACCTGTTGTCTGATAGGCTGGCCAGTAGACCTGCTGTCTGATAGGCTGGCCAGTAGACCTGGCCTCAGCTCTGTGATTGGCCATCCAGTAGACCTGCTCTCTGAGGAGTGGTCAGTCTGGAGGGAAATTATATCTGATGATGATGATATTAGGTGCGTTCGACATGGACCGACTTCATGCAGCTCTGCAAGCGGCTGACTTGAAACAGTGAATTCTGGTTAGACTTTTTGTCCGACTTGAGACGGCACCGAGGCTAGGTCACTGTGACGTGGCCATCAAAGTACCGTGAGATCGATTCGAGAACTGCCGGCTGTGTAACCGAGCGCAGTTTCTAAAGAGCAACTGCACGGGTTCTAATGACGACACAGCTATTTCATGATTGGCCAGACTCACACACGACAACTTTGACGCGTGTTTTGTAATTATTCTGACACCTTCAGTTGCTCAATCCAGACCAAACTGTTTAATTGAATAAAAAATGTGTTGAAGAAAGGGTTTTTAGTCCGCCTCTTCACTAACGGAAAGACCAAGTTAAATTATAAATAAAGTAAAGTAAGCAAACAGCGCTTGATCGGCCATGACTGACATCAACGCAGCAAACCACGAGAAGCTGGAATGTCCGACTTCACAGAGCCGTTTTTAACTCCTTCCCGACTGCAAGCGGCTACTCTCGCCGGTCGTTTCATGCAGCCGCAGTCCATGTTGAACGCACCTAATAATGTGTGTGTGTTCAAACGAGAGCAGGCTTTGTTAGTGAAAACTGTATATGACCCTCTCACATTTAGATAGGACGGGTGCCCTTGCTGGTGTTGCTGCAGTTAAAGGTTGAGCCTCTAGGTGTCACTGTGTCCATATAGGTGTGACTGAATCCATACTACCTCCAACCCTTGTTCTTCTCCCACAGAAACTGGTTGCCCAGATGAAACAAGATCCACAGGTAAAACACCACAACACTCGCACAAACACCACAACACACGCACAAACACCACAACACTCGCACAAACACCACAACACTCGCACAAACACCACAACACTCGCACAAACACCACAACACTCGCACAAACACCACAACACTCGCACAAACACCTAAGATGCCATGCTTTACTGTGACCACGCACTAACACCATGCTTTACTGTGACCACGCACTAACACCATCCTTTACTGTGACCACGCACTAACACCATGCTTTACTGTGACCACGCACTAACACCATGCTTTACTGTGACCACGCACTAACACCATGCTTTACTGTGACCACGCACTAACACCATGCTTTACTGTGACCACGCACTAACACCATGCTTTACTGTGACCACGCACTAACACCATGCTTTACTGTGACCACGCACTAACACCATGCTTTACTGTGACCACGCACTAACACCATGCTTTACTGTGACCACGCACTAACACCATGCTTTACTGTGACCACAGTGGATCTAAGAAAGGGACAATACACTGTTAAAGCTAAATCTTATTGTGACGTGATGAATCCAAGTGATCAAGATTTCAGCAGCTGTTCTGTAAAAAGTAATGTTTTTATTTTCAGTAATTCCCTCTCAAATGCTTCAGATCATTTTGAGGAATATGAAATGCCAAAGAATAATGCTGATGTGTTGGAGTGCAGATGAACATAGTTAACTTCAAGACCTTGTGAAGAGAGGCGGAAAAAAGTTGTAGAAAACTCATTCCCCCCTTTTTGATTTGCAAGGAAAGAAAATGACGGTTTCTGTAGTTTAAATAAACCAATGAGCAAACCTGAAAAAGGGACAAATAAGACCGGGCTTGAAAGCTGTATTGTGATTGGCCGTGCTCTCCTTTTCCAGAATGCTGATCTAAAGAAGCAGCTTCATGATCTGCAGGCCAAGATCACAGCGCTCAGCGAGAAGCAGGTATTTCAGCATGCAGTGCTGACACCAGTATTCCACACTGCCCTACATATGACTACAGACGCTCTGAACTGCACAAGCAAGTAGCTTGTTGTCTTGTTCCAGCTGAATGTTTGAAACATGTTTTGGCTAGGCACATGGCCACACACCCACACAACAGGTCTCTTAAGCCAGGCTAAAGAGACCTGGTCCAGAACGCCAGGCTAAGAGACCTGGTCCAGAACAGCTCCTCTGTTGTCTGTGCAGCTCTGTTCCCCCTGCAGGGAGCCAGCAGGCCGCTGATCTTACTGACCAGTCATGGGATCAGTTCCTCTGACGTCTGTACAGCAGACGAGACCAGGACAGGTGGGATGGTGCTGTTAGTGAGCATGCTGGTTTGGAAAGTGTGGCATTTTGGGATTGGTCAATGGAGGATTCTTTCTTGCTCTATCTTCTGATTCTTGGTTGGTCCAGAAAGACTGTCCCACAGGAACTAACTTGGCAGCGGCTTCTTGTGTTCTCTGCTGGTCTTGTGCTCTTCCAGGCGGTCTGGTTCATCTACCACGGCCTCTCAGATCAGTGAGAGCCCTGGATGCACCAGGACAGGTTCAGGCATGTCCCAGAGTGCTTTGAGGCGGGTGTGTTGTGTCCAGCTGCGGATGGGGTCTGCTGCTCTCTAGCTCTCCTGGTCTAAGGAGGAATACCTCTCTGCCCTGATGTTGGTCCTCTTGTCCAGACACGCAACAGCTGTTTAGAAAAAAGTGATTCTGCTGTGGAAAAGTTGTGTGTTCTTATTTGAATGATGTCCTATGTCTTAACTACACGGTTACTGGCTTTGCTGTCGTGGTAAGATGTTTTAGTGTTGCTTTATAACAGCTGCGTGGATAGAGGATGGCAGAGCACCGTCATGCATGTCTGACAGGAAGTTGGGCCTAAATCAGACCCATGATTGGGTCCACACCAGCCTGCTTCACGCTCAGAGTTCCCTTTGCAGGAAAACACATTTAACCCCCACCATTCCCTCAAATGTCTTGTTTTGACTTCAGAAAGTAACAGGGCAAGCAGGGTGTCAGGTTAGATGAACAGTGTTTAGAGCTCCTCTCCTGACAGCTTCAGGAAATACCACAACACTGTACTATTCTTCTTTTCCCTGCTGCTGTTTTAATTACTCTTGATTAACATGGAAATTATCTTCTTGGTGTGGAGCAGCAGATTTCCCTGGCATGTTAGACAGACAGGGACCTATCAGTCAGTTAGTCAGTCAGTGTCAGTCCTACAGAGCTGCCACCATGCTGAGGCAGAGAGCTGGGATTTGCATTTGCTGAATCTCCTATTTGTGGATCTGAAAACCCACATTAAGAGAATCACTCAGACTTCAGGCTAGCACCACACAGTCAGTTTCACACCACTACATCCATATTCAATGAGCGATCCTGTTTTCATGGTTAAATATTAGCAGGGGGAGCGAGAGTGTGTGGCCTGTTGTCAGTTGGTCTGGTCATTCCTCTTCCTGTCTCCTGCTCTGTGAGGTCATTCCTCTTCCTGTTTCCTGCTCTGTGAGGTCATTCCTTTTCCTGTCTCCTGCTCTGTGAGGTCCCTCCTCTTCCTGTCTCCTGCTCTGTGAGGTCATTCCTTTTCCTGTTTCCTGCTCTGTGAGGTCATTCCTTTTCCTGTCTCCTGCTCTGTGAGGTCCCTCCTCTTCCTGTTTCCTGCTCTGTGAGGTCATTCCTTTTCCTGTTTCCTGCTCTGTGAGGTCATTCCTCTTCCTGTCTCCTGATCTGTGAGGTCCCTCCTCTTCCTGTCTCCTGATCTGTGAGGTCATTCCTTTTCCTGTTTCCTGCTCTGTGAGGTCATTCCTCTTCCTGTCTCCTGCTCCATGAGGTCATTCCTTTTCCTGTTTCCTGCTCCATGAGGTCCCTCCTCTTCCTGTCTCCTGATCTGTGAGGTCATTCCTTTTCCTGTCTCCTGCTCCATTAGGTCCCTCCTCTTCCTGTCTCCTGCTCTGTGAGGTCATTCTTCTTCCTGTCTCCTGCTCCATGAGGTCCCTCCTCTTCCTGTCTCCTGCTCTGTGAGGTCATTCTTCTTCCTGTCTCCTGCTCTGTGAGGTCATTCCTCTTCCTGTCTCCTGCTCTGTGAGGTCATTCCTCTTCCTGTCTCCTGTTCTGTGAGATCATTTTGTGTGTCAGGATGGCAGTTTCTGCCTGTGTGGAATTAGCCGGTGCAGTGATTTGGCAACATGGTGAATGCTAATGTGCTCTTTTGCTCTCATGAGAGTCTGTTGTCAGAGCGATGGGTCACGAGGCTGCTTCATGTTTAAGCTGCTGAAGTGGTTTTGATCTGAAAAGAAATGACACATGAGGCCTCTGAATAAAAACACAGAAACCCCACATGGTTTTCAAGGGGACACAGCCAAAGGGCTGCTCCATCAGCCTGTCCTCATGTGTCAGAGGATGTTGTCAAATTAAAGTTCAAAGTTCAAAAGCTTAATCGCCCCCTTGAAACAGAAAATGGCCCAGATAGTTCAGATGCAGCAGTGTATAATACGACTTCACCACGATGAGAACTATAACCCCTTTCCTGTATTCCCTCCTCCTTTGAACACTCCTTTCTTCTTCACCCCTCTCTCCTCACCCCTCACTCTCCTCTCTCCTCACCCCTCACTCTCCTCTCCCTCACCCCTTCTCTCACTCTCCTCTCCCTCACCCCTCTCTCCTCACCCCTCACTCTCCCTCACCCCTCTCTCCTCACCCCTCACGCTCCTCTCCCTCACCCCTCTCTCCTCACCCTTCACTCTCCTCTCCCTTACCCCTCTCTCCTCACCCCTCACTCTCCTCTCACTCACCCCCTCACCCCTCTCTCCTCACCCCTCTCTCTCCTCTCCATCACCCCTCTCTCCTCACCCCTCTCTCTCCTCTCCATCACCCCTCACTCTCCTCTCCCTCACCCCTCTCTCCTCACCCTTCACTCTCCTCTCCTCACCCCTCACTCTCCTCTCCCTTACCCCCTCTCTCCCTCACCCCTCTCTCCTCACCCCTCTCTCTCCTCTCCATCACCCCTCTCTCCTCACCCCCTTCCCCTCCCAGAAGAGGGTAGTGGAGCAGCTGAGGAAGGAGCTGCTGTTGAAGCAGGAGCCGGAGGTCCTCCAGGCCCCCTGCTCTCACATCCTGCCCACCCTGCCCACCAGCCTGCCCTCCCCTGTGCTGCAGCAGGTAGGTCTTCCAGGCGCCCTGCTCTCACACCCTGCCCACCAGCCTGCCCTCCCTGGGCTGCAGCAGGTAGGTCTTCCAGGCCCCCTGCTCTCACACCCTGCCCACCAGCCTGCCTTCCAGCCTGCCCTCCCTGCTCTCACACCCTGCCCACCAGCCTGCCCTCCCTGGGCTGCAGCAGGTAGGTCTTCCAGGCTCCCTGCTCTCACACCCTGCCCACCAGCCTGCCCTCCCTGGGCTGCAGCAGGTAGGTCTTCCAGGCTCCCTGCTCTCACACCCTGCCCACCAGCCTGCCCTCCCCTGTGCTGCAGCAGGTAGGTCTTCCAGGCCCCTGCTCTCACACCCTGCCCTCCCTGCCCACCAGCCTGCCCTCCCTGCTCTCACACCCTGCCCTCCCTGCCCACCAGCCTGCCCTCCCTGCTCTCACACCCTGCCCTCCCTGCCCACCAGCCTGCCCTCCCTGCTCTCACACCCTGCCCTCCCTGCCCACCAGCCTGCCCTCCCTGCTCTCACACCCTGCCCTCCCCTGTGCTGCAGCAGGTTGCCTCTTACCCGCTCACGGATCCAAAACAGACTCACCGCAATCTCCCCATGCTAAAACACACTTTTCTAACATAGTGTATATAGTCAATAGTATTAATATTATTGCCATTCATTCAACTACAATCTGATCATTTATGGTGGCATTGGGTCACACCCTCCCTCCACGTGTCTATGCCACGCTACAACTACCTCTTGCCACCCTCATGCCCCCCCCAGGTGAGAATATCTAGACCCGCCCCTGCCTCCAGTAGTGCTGGCTCTGCTCTGACCAGCAACACAGTCAGACCCTAACCCTGCCTCCAGTAGTGCTGGCTCTGCTCTGACCAGCAACACAGTCAGACCCTAACCCTGCCTCCAGTAGTGCTGGCTCTGCTCTGACCAGCAACACAGTCAGACCCTAACCCTGCCTCCAGTAGTGCTGGCTCTGCTCTGACCAGCAACACAGTCAGACCCTAACCCTGCCTCCAGGGCGTGCCTTATCGGCAGGTCTCCCAGGGCGTTAGATCCGATCTGAGCTAGTCTGCACCAGGCCTCTCTGTTGGCTGGCTGCATAAAGCTGTGACTCAACTGTGAGGTCTGAACTGGGGTCAGCCTGGAAGGCAAGAGAGAGGGAAAGTAGAATGAGCAACTATCTGGAACTTAGAAAGTTACGTATTTTCTTATTGTTTATTTCTCATGTACATAACCCTGACAGCGGCGGACGTTTCATGACAAACTTTTAGAAAACAGCTAAACTGCCCCCCCCCCCCCCCACACACACTTCTAATGAAGAAAATCATGTTGAACGGTCTCCTTTCAGTCCCACCCACAATTGAAAACAAACCGACGCCCTGGCTGTAGATTGGTCCTCCAGGTTTCTCTTTCACTCTCTGTTCCTGCCTGTTGTGATTTCTGATCCCAACACAACTCTCCTGCTAACATGTCCTCTGTCTCCCTGTGTGACCCCTGTGCGACCCCTGTGTGACCTCTGTCTCCCTGTGTGACCTCAGACTCTGACTGTGACACCGGTCCTCACCACTAAGCCTCTACCTCTGCTGCTGAAAGCTGCTGCATCGCCCCCTGCCTCCCTCCCATCCCAGCGCCCCACCATCGCCATGGTCACCGCCATCAGCAACAACAGCAAGCCGGCTGGCACCACAGACTTCCAGAACTCTCCGGTCAACCTTCAGGTGTCCAGCAGGCTGAGTGGTCAGGGTCCTGAGCCAGTCAGGCTGACATCCAAGAACACGGTGATGGTAAGTCACCATCAGCCTTCTCACTGCCATCTCATCCTCCTGTTTCATCTGTTTCATGTTTTCCCTTGGGTATTATTGAGAAGGGGGTAGTGTTTTCTAAAGATTGTTTGTGGTACTTTTCTGTCTTTTTTTAAAATTCAAAGGTGAAAATATTTGACTTCTGTGGTGCACATAGTTTTACAAATGTAAAATGGTTCAAGAAGAGACCGTGTTTGTTGAGAGTGGAGCTGCTTAGAGGCTGTGGTGTTTGTGGTGGCCCAGGGCACCTTGGAGTCAGTGATATTTCCCCTCAGTTAAACCAGCCTGTATGAGATCTTCACAGTCCAGTGTGTTGAGATGCTTCACAGTCCCGAGATCCAGACCTTGCTGTGGTTTTGTCCCAGGTTCAGACCACCACCACCACCACCTTCTCTACCCAGCCTATCAAAGTTCCCCAGTTTGTCCCTCCTCCTAGACTGACGCCTCGACCCACCTATCAACCACAGGTGCGTCCTGGTCAGACCCGCCCCCTAACCCTGATCCCACCAATCAGTGTGCGCGTGGCCAGTCAAGGTGTTTCACACCGTCCCCACTGGAGGGCGATAGTGTACGCAAGCACATGGATGTACTAAAGAGCTTCTGTTAGCTGGGTCCCTCAGCTGTACAGAGGCTGTTTCCCTTGTGCTGCTTTCTGATCCTTTCCTACTGTCGTGATTTGCTTTCCGGTTTAAATAACTTCCTGTCTGTGTGGGTAATGACTTTTCCCTGCTGGTGTTGTGTGTCTTGTCTACTCTTGGTTGTGAAAACTCTTGTTTCTTTTCTGCAGCTTATCGATGTTTTGTGTTCTGGCTGTGTGGAACTGTGGTTTTAACCCTTGGTGTGTAAGCCCTCTGATCTGAGGTGTGAGATCACTGCCCTCTGATCTGAGGTGCGTGATCACTGCCCTCTGATCTGAGGTGTGAGATCACTGCCCTCTGATCTGAGGTGTGTGATCACTGCCCTCTGATCTGAGGTGTGAGATCACTGCCCTCTGATCTGAGGTGTGTGATCACTGCCCTCTGATCTGAGGTGTGTGATCACTGCCCTCTGATCTGAGGTGTGAGATCACTGCCCTCTGATCTGAGGTGTGGGATCACTGCCCTCTGATCTGAGGTGTGTGATCACTGCCCTCTGATCTGAGGTGTGAGATCACTGCCCTCTGATCTGAGGTGTGAGATCACTGCCCTCTGATCTGAGGTGTGTGTGATCACTGCCCTCTGATCTGAGGTGTGTGATCACTGCCCTCTGATCTGAGGTGTGTGATCACTGCCCTCTGATCTGAGGTGTGTGATCACTGCCCTCTGATCTGAGGTGTGAGATCACTGCCCTCTGATCTGAGGTGTGAGATCACTGCCCTCTGATCTGGGGTGTGTGATCACTGCCCTCTGATCTGAGGTGTGTGTGATCACTGCCCTCTGATCTGAGGTGTGTGTGATCACTGCCCTCTGATCTGAGGTGTGTGATCACTGCCCTCTGATCTGAGGTGTGAGATCACTGCCCTCTGATCTGAGGTGTGAGATCACTGCCCTCTGATCTGAGGTGTGTGTGATCACTGCCCTCTGATCTGAGGTGTGTGGTCACTGCCCTCTGATCTGAGGTGTGAGATCACTGCCCTCTGATCTGAGGTGTGTGGTCACTGCCCACTGATCTGAGGTGTGTGGTCACTGCCCACTGATCTGAGGTGTGTGGTCACTGCCCTCTGATCTGAGGTGTGAGATCACTGCCCTCTGATCTGAGGTGTGAGATCACTGCCCTCTGATCTGAGGTGTGAGATCACTGCCCTCTGATCTGAGGTGTGTGGTCACTGCCCACTGATCTGAGGTGTGAGGTCACTGCCCTCTGATCTGAGATGTGTGATCACTGCCCTCTGATCTGAGGTGTGTGGTCACTGCCCTCTGATCTGAGGTGTGTGGTCACTGCCCTCTGATCTGAGGTGTGAGATCACTGCCCTCTGATCTGAGGTGTGAGATCACTGCCCTCTGATCTGAGGTGTGTGGTCACTGCCCTCTGATCTGAGGTGTGAGATCACTGCCCTCTGATCTGAGGTGTGTGGTCACTGCCCACTGATCTGAGGTGTGTGGTCACTGCCCACTGATCTGAGGTGTGTGGTCACTGCCCACTGATCTGAGGTGTGTGGTCACTGCCCACTGATCTGAGGTGTGAGATCACTGCCCTCTGATCTGAGGTGTGAGATCACTGCCCACTGATCTGAGGAATGCCACTGGGAGCTCGGGGTGATTGTAATCCTTCGGGGGTCCATCTTTGTACCAGACTGGGTGGGTAGGTTTTCACGGGCTCACAGTACACTGTCAGGGTGGAGTATGTGGATTGCCCTCTCCTTTACTTCCAACATGGTAACTATCAGCTGAGAGACAGGGAAGTGATCCTTCTCCAGGATCTCACAGCCCACACTGGCATTCCTCACCAGGAGCTGCCTGACCTGTGTCCTGACCTGTGTCCTGACCTGTGTCCTGACCTGTGTCCTGACCTGTGTCCTGTGTCCTGACCTGTGTCCTGACCTGTGTCCTGACCTGTGACCTGTGACCTGACCTGTGTCCTGACCTGTGACCTGTGACCTGACCTGTGTCCTGACCTGTGTCCTGACCTGTGACCTGTGTCCTAACCTGTGACCTGACCTGTTTGAGGACCCCCGGCCTCACTCCCTCCTGCCCCCCCCCCAGGTCCGCCCGAAACCTGCCGCCCCCAACAACGTCCCCATCGCCCCTGCCCCGCCCCCCCCCATGATGGCAGCCCCCCAGCTGCTGCAACGGCCGCTGATGCTGGCCCCCTCGCTGGCCCCCTCGCTGGCCCCCTCGTTGGCCCCCTCCGCTGGTCCGGTGCACCAGGTCCGCATCGTCAACGGCCAGCCCTGCGCCGCTGCCACCGCCCACACTCAGCCGGCAGCGCCCGTGGCGGGCATCGTCATCGCTACACCGGCCTCCTCCGCCCGCCTGGCCACGCCCACCCACACGTTGCAGGTCAGCGGCTTGCCCTCAGACCACAAGGTCCGGACCACGGTGGGTGGTCACTCTGTTTTATTGTGCTGTGTTGTCTGTAGGGTTTTCATTTTTAATGTATACATTTTTGGTTTTATATGTATTGCTGTATCCATTTGGAGGGGTTTAAATGTGTTAATATGTACATTTGTGTGGCGTTAAGTGTTCTGTACCTTGTAGATGCTCTGTAGTCCTCTGCTGGATGAATATGATGTAGCATGTCCTGTTCAGTTGTCTGAGAGTTTCTGTGTTCCCCAGACTGTTAAGACTCAGCTGGGCCCAGAACAGAGGCTGCAGGTCAGCCCCACCTCTGCCACCCCCCCTCTCTCTTCTGCGGCCAGGCCACGCAGAGAAGACAGCCTGCAGGTCAGAACCGAGAGGGAAAAACACTTTTCTTTCAACTTGTTTACTTTCAAATGTTGTTTATTTTGTACGGTTCTGTGCAGTCTGCAAGTCAAACAAAGAAGTTGTTTTAATAAGTTGTCAATTCTGTTCCTAGAAAATAGCCTTCATGGTGTCCCTGGGACTTGTCACTCATGACCACCTCGAAGGTAAATGTCAGTTTCTCTACAGATGTTTGTCTTGCTGTGTGACTGTCAGGATGATAACCAGGTCACTGCTGTGTGACTGTCAGGATGATAGCCAGGTCACTGCTGCTGTGTGACTGTCAGGATGATAACCAGGTCACTGCTGTGTGACTGTCAGGATGATAGCCAGGTCACTGCTGTTGTGTGTCAGGATGATAGCCAGGTCACTGCTGCTGTGACTGTCAGGATGATAGCCAGGTCACTGCTGTTTTGTGTCAGGCTGATAGCCAGGTCACTGCTGTGTGACTGTCAGGATTATAACCAGGTCACTGCTGTGTGACTGTCAGGATGATAGCCAGGTCACTGCTGTGTGACTGTCAGGATGATAACCAGGTCACTGCTGTGTGACTGTCAGGATGATAACCAGGTCACTGCTGCTGTGTGACTGTCAGGATGATAACCAGGTCACTGCTGTGTGTCAGGATGATAACCAGGTCACTGCTGCTGTGTGACTGTCAGGATGATAGCCAGGTCACTGCTGCTGTGTGACTGTCAGGATGATAACCAGGTCACTGCTGCTGTGTCAGGATGATAACCAGGTTACTGCTGTGTGACTGTCAGGATGATAACCAGGTCACTGCTGTGTGACTGTCAGGATGATAACCAGGTCACTGCTGTGTGACTGTCAGGATGATAGCCAGGTCACTGCTGTGTGACTGTCAGGATGATAACCAGGTCACTGCTGTGTGACTGTCAGGATGATAGCCTGGTCACTGCTGTGTGACTGTCAGGATGATAACCAGGTCACTGCTGTGTGACTGTCAGGATGATAGCCAGGTCACTGCTGTTGTGTGTCAGGATGATAGCCAGGTCACTGCTGCTGTGACTGTCAGGATGATAGCCAGGTCACTGCTGTTTTGTGTCAGGCTGATAGCCAGGTCACTGCTGTGTGACTGTCAGGATTATAACCAGGTCACTGCTGTGTGACTGTCAGGATGATAGCCAGGTCACTGCTGTGTGACTGTCAGGATGATAACCAGGTCACTGCTGTGTGACTGTCAGGATGATAGCCAGGTCACTGCTGCTGTGACTGTCAGGATGATAGCCAGGTCACTGCTGTTTTGTGTCAGGCTGATAGCCAGGTCACTGCTGTGTGACTGTCAGGATTATAACCAGGTCACTGCTGTGTGACTGTCAGGATGATAGCCAGGTCACTGCTGTGTGACTGTCAGGATGATAACCAGGTCACTGCTGTGTGACTGTCAGGATGATAACCAGGTCACTGCTGCTGTGTGACTGTCAGGATGATAACCAGGTCACTGCTGTGTGTCAGGATGATAACCAGGTCACTGCTGTGTGACTGTCAGGATGATAGCCAGGTCACTGCTGTGTGACTGTCAGGATGATAGCCAGGTCACTGCTGTGTGACTGTCAGGATGATAGCCAGGTCACTGCTGCTGTGTGACTGTCAGGATGATAGCCAGGTCACTGCTGCTGTGACTGTCAGGATGATAGCCAGGTCACTGCTGCTGTGTGACTGTCAGGATGATAGCCAAGTCACTTGTGTGTCAGGATGATAGCCAGGTCACTGCTGTGTGACTGTCAGGATGATAGCCTGGTCACTGCTGTGTGACTGTCAGGATGATAACCAGGTCACTGCTGTGTGACTGTCAGGATGATAGCCAGGTCACTGCTGTTGTGTGTCAGGATGATAGCCAGGTCACTGCTGCTGTGACTGTCAGGATGATAGCCAGGTCACTGCTGTTTTGTGTCAGGCTGATAGCCAGGTCACTGCTGTGTGACTGTCAGGATTATAACCAGGTCACTGCTGTGTGACTGTCAGGATGATAGCCAGGTCACTGCTGTGTGACTGTCAGGATGATAACCAGGTCACTGCTGTGTGACTGTCAGGATGATAGCCAGGTCACTGCTGCTGTGACTGTCAGGATGATAGCCAGGTCACTGCTGTTTTGTGTCAGGCTGATAGCCAGGTCACTGCTGTGTGACTGTCAGGATTATAACCAGGTCACTGCTGTGTGACTGTCAGGATGATAGCCAGGTCACTGCTGTGTGACTGTCAGGATGATAACCAGGTCACTGCTGTGTGACTGTCAGGATGATAACCAGGTCACTGCTGCTGTGTGACTGTCAGGATGATAACCAGGTCACTGCTGTGTGTCAGGATGATAACCAGGTCACTGCTGTGTGACTGTCAGGATGATAGCCAGGTCACTGCTGTGTGACTGTCAGGATGATAGCCAGGTCACTGCTGTGTGACTGTCAGGATGATAGCCAGGTCACTGCTGCTGTGTGACTGTCAGGATGATAGCCAGGTCACTGCTGTGTGACTGTCAGGATGATAGCCAGGTCACTGCTGCTGTGTGACTGTCAGGATGATAGCCAAGTCACTTGTGTGTCAGGATGATAGCCAGGTCACTGCTGCTGTTTGTCAGGCTGATAGCCAGGTCACTGCTGTGGTGTCAGGATGATAACCTGGTCACTGCTGTGTGACTGTCAGGATGATAGCCTGGTCACTGCTGTTGTGTGTCAGGATGATAGCCAGGTCACTGCTGTTGTGTGTCAGGATGATAGCCAGGTCACTGCTGTTGTGTGTCAGGATGATGGCCAGGTCACTGCTGTTGTGTGTCAGGAATGATAGCCAGGTCACTGCTGCTCTGTCAGGATGATAGCCAGGTCACTGCTGCTCTGTCAGGATGATAGCCAGGTCACTGCTTCTCTTTCAGGATGATAGCCAGGTCACTGCTGCTCTGTCAGGATGATAGCCAGGTCACTGCTGCTCTGTCAGGATGATAGCCAGGTCACTGCTGTTGTGTGTCAGGAATGATAGCCAGGTCACTGCTGCTCTGTCAGGATGATAGCCAGGTCACTGCTGCTCTGTCAGGATGATAGCCAGGTCACTGCTGCTCTGTCAGGATTATAGCTAGGTCACTGCTGTTGTGTGTGTGTGTGTCAGGATGATAGCCAGGTCACTGCTGTTGTGTGTGTGTGTGTGTGTATGTGTGTCAAGATGATAGCCAGGTCACTGCTGTGTGACTGTCAGGATGATAGCCAGGTCACTGCTGTGTGACTGTCAGGATGATAGCCAGGTCACTGCTGCTGTGTGTCAGGATGATAGCCAGGTCACTGCTGTTGTGTGTCAGGATGATAGCCAGGTCACTGCTGGGTGAGTGTCAGGATGATAGCCAAGTCACTGCTGTTTTCAGGATGATGGCCGGTCACTGCTTTTGTGTGTCAGGATGATAGCCAGGTCACTGCTTTTGTGTCAGGATGATAGCCAGGTCACTGCTGTGTGTCAGGATGATAGACAGGTCACTGCTGTTGTGTGTCAGGATGATAGCCAGGTCACTGCTGTTGTGTGTCAGGATGATAGCCAGGTCACTGCTGCTCTGTGTCAGGATGATGGCCAGGTCACTGCTGTTGTGTGTCAGGAATGATAGCCAGGTCACTGCTGCTCTGTCAGGATGATAGCCAGGTCACTGCTGCTCTGTCAGGATGATAGCCAGGTCACTGCTTCTCTTTCAGGATGATAGCCAGGTCACTGCTGCTCTGTCAGGATGATAGCCAGGTCACTGCTGCTCTGTCAGGATGATAGCCATGTCACTGCTGTTGTGTGTGTGTGTGTGTGTATGTGTGTCAAGATGATAGCCAGGTCACTGCTGTGTGACTGTCAGGATGATAGCCAGGTCACTGCTGTGTGACTGTCAGGATGATAGCCAGGTCACTGCTGCTGTGTGTCAGGATGATAGCCAGGTCACTGCTGTTGTGTGTCAGGATGATAGCCAGGTCACTGCTGGGTGAGTGTCAGGATGATAGCCAAGTCACTGCTGTTTTCAGGATGATGGCCGGTCACTGCTTTTGTGTGTCAGGATGATAGCCAGGTCACTGCTGCTCTGTCAGGATGATAGCCAGGTCACTGCTGCTCTGTCAGGATGATAGCCAGGTCACTGCTTCTCTTTCAGGATGATAGCCAGGTCACTGCTGCTCTGTCAGGATGATAGCCAGGTCACTGCTGCTCTGTCAGGATGATAGCCAGGTCACTGCTGTTGTGTGTCAGGAATGATAGCCAGGTCACTGCTGCTCTGTCAGGATGATAGCCAGGTCACTGCTGCTCTGTCAGGATGATAGCCAGGTCACTGCTGCTCTGTCAGGATTATAGCTAGGTCACTGCTGTTGTGTGTGTGTGTGTCAGGATGATAGCCAGGTCACTGCTGTTGTGTGTGTGTGTGTGTATGTGTGTCAAGATGATAGCCAGGTCACTGCTGTTGTGTGTGTGTGTGTGTGTGTGTATGTGTGTCAGGATGATAGCCAGTTCACTGTTGTGTGTCAAGATGATAGCCAGGTCACTGCTGCTCTGTCAGGATGATAGCCAGGTCACTGCTGCTCTGTGTCAGGATGATGGCCAAGTCACTGCTGTTGTGTGTCAGGAATGATAGCCAGGTCACTGTTGTGTGTCAGGATGATAGCCAGGTCACTGCTGTTGTGTGTCAGGATGATAGCCAGGTCACTGCTGCTCTGTCAGGATGATAGCCAGGTCACTGCTGCTCCGTCAGGATGATAGCCAGGTCACTGCTGCTCCGTCAAGATGATAGCCAGGTCACTGCTGCTCCGTCAGGATGATAGCCAGGTCACTGCTGTTGTGTGGTTACAGAGATCCAGAGCAGGAGACAAGAGCGCAAGAGGAGAACCACAGCCAACCCCGTTTACAGCGGAGCAGTGTTTGAGCCTGAGGTAGATACACTCCTCATCTCACCCTCCTCACCTAACCTCACCACCTCCTCATGTCTTCTCTGTCTGTCCCTGTTATATCAATATTCACCCGCGTGTGTGTGTGTGTGTCTGTTGTCACAGAGGAAGAAGAGTGCAGTGACCTACCTGAACACTCCTCTCCACCAGGGGACCAGGAAGAGAGGTCAGTTCAAACCTCAGACATCACTGACTGCACACCTGCACACACACCTGTTCCAGCAGCCTGGGGCCCTGTGCAGTGCCTGTGTAGACTATAGACATGGCCTAGATAGGGTTCCTTTGTATGTACTTGAAATGTTAATGGTGGGAACTGCTATGACAGTATAACATGTACACACAAACCTTTCTGCTGATGGCTCTTGTCTCTGGTTCTGAATCCTGTCACTGTTCTAAGCATTCAGCCGATGGTCTAACTTCTTGCTTTGCTCTCAGTTTCATCCTTTAGTATATGATTGTCAGATTTGTTCATACAGACAAGTTGGTTTGAGATATGCTCTTTGTGCCTACATCACCTGTTTATTTACTTGCGCACAATTAAAAACCTTGCTAATATGACTGATCAAAATTCTAAATCCCTGTGCATTTAACAAAAAGCAGTGCAAAAGCAGGGTTCAGGTATGATAACATCTGACAAGTCTGGTTTTCTTCTGAATGACCTCACTGGGTGTGATGATGACTTCCTGGTCCAGAAGGATGGACTGGTTCTCCTCCTCTCTCCTCCTCTCTCCTCCTCCAGACCTCCTGCTGCTTTTGTGTCTCTGCTCCCTGGCCAGCATGTGGCGCTCTTTCTGCACTAACTCTGCTCTCTGTGCTTTTCCAACATCTCCTCCCCCCTTTAATCACCACCCCACCCACCTACCCCACGCTAGCCAACGAGGACTCCCTCTCCAAGGTATGTCGGTTAGACGACTCGTCTGTCTGTTTTTTTTCCCCCCTTTTCCATCTTTCTTTTTCTTTTGTCGTCTTGTCTCATGTCACCCAGGTCGCCCTCCTAAACACAGCAGTGTTCCTGAGCTGGCTGTCCAGCCCCCAGCCTCTCCCTCCATCCGCCACGCTGCTGAGCGGCCAGACGCAGCCCTCCCCCTCCCTGTCCACCCTCACCCTCTCCCCCTCCCCAGCCCCTGCTCTGGGGACGTAAGTAGCAGCTGGAGACAGCAGACACACCCTGGACTACCCAGGCCCCCCCCTTCCCCCTTACTGACCCTCGCCCCCCTCCCCCCCGTTAGGTCACCGGTTCTGAACACGGGCAGTAAAGACGTTGACTATCGGGGAAGTCCGATTGGCCTGTCATTCATATATTTTCTACACAATGCCCTCGCCACACACTTACCTGTCTTCCCATTGTATGATTCATCATCCCATCTTTTTGTTTCTGATGCAGTCTTACAAAGTGAAGTCTTCCTCTCCCTGTGCCCTTGCAGGAGAATAGAACATCTTGATAAGTGACCTTTGTGGAAAACTAGCTTTTTTCTGAAAGAACAAGATCATTCTGAATCGTGTAAAACATTTATTTCAAATTATCCAAAACATTTTACCTTGGTCTGTCAACAGCATCTTTCAGATAGACCTTTACCCTCATAACCTCAAGTAGTTAAGCTGATCTTTAAAACTATAATCTATATACTATATAACATCCATAAAATAAAATACAAAATCCAGAAGTAAACGAGCATCCGCCACTGCCCTGCCTCTCCTCATCTGATTGGACAGGCCCAGACAGGGCAGAGGAACTGATTGGTGCAATTCTTCCTGACAGGGAGACATCCATGAGGACTACTGCACTGTCTGCAGACGCAGCGGCCAGTTACTCATGTGTGACACGTGTTCGCGTGTCTTTCACCTGGACTGCCTGGACCCACCACTGAAAACCATTCCTAAAGGCATGTGGATCTGTCCCAAATGTCAAGACCAGGTAAACACAGCGCCCTACCGAGCCCTGCCTGTAGGGGGCGGGCCCAGACGCCCAGGGTGTCAGACGTGGAGAAGCAAGGACAGCCTTACCAAACGGGAGGAATGTCACAGTGTCAGTGGCAGATGCTAAGTGGGTACTAAGATGATCTCCCACTTGTCCCCTTAGATGGTCCATCAGGTATCCTTAATGTCAACATTAGGACAAGGCAGCTCCTTCCTTTGTAAGCTCCTACATTATTCAGCATTGTTTTACAGTATGTCCCATCTGTCTTGTTAGTGAAGGGAATCACTTTCATTTGACTCCATTGTATGTCCATCCTGACCTCACCCAGCGGTGACCACAGGTATGTTGTCCTGGGCAACCCTGTGCTCAAGCCCTGATGTCTCAGACACAGTGTAAATCACACTTGTCCCCTCCTCAGATCCTGAAGAAAGAAGAAGCTATCCCCTGGCCGGGAACGCTGGCTATCGTCCATTCCTACATCGCTTACAAAGAAGGTAAGAAGAAAAAGAATGCACGGCTTCTAGCGAGCGCTGACGTTCCACAGGGAGGAGAGACGTGAGGATAAAGTGTTGTGTTGGTCGTCCTCACAGCTAAGGAGGAGGATAAAGTGTTGTGTTGGTCGTCCTCACAGCTAAGGAGGAGGATAAAGTGTTGTGTTGGTCGTCCTCACAGCTAAGGAGGAGGATAAAGTGTTGTGTTGGTGGTCTTCACAGCTAAGGAGGAGGATAAAGTGTTGTGTTGGTCGTCCTCACAGCTAAGGAGGAGGATAAAGTGTTGTGTTGTTCGTCCTCACAGCTAAGGAGGAGGATAAAGTGTTGTGTTGGTGGTCCTCACAGCTAAGGAGGAGGATAAAGTGTTGTGTTGGTCGTCCTCACAGCTAAGGAGGAGGAGAAGCAGAAGCTGCTGAAGTGGAGTGCAGAGCTGAAGCTGGAGAGAGAGCAGCTGGAACTGAGAGTCAAGACACTCAGCAGCTCCATCACGGTGAGACACCTCGTCACGTAGTAACCCCTGACAACACTAGTAACCCCTGACAACACTAGTAACCCCTGACAACACTAGTAACCCCTGACAACTCCTGGCCGGTGAGTCATCTCTCTAACCCTAAAAAGTCAGATGATATTGTGGGAGTCCTCTGATGCAGATAATGAAGGATTACTTAAAAAATACATGTTTTTGTAAGTTTTTAGGGAAACGTAATATTGCAACGTTGGGCCTAGTTGGGAGCATCATTTCAGCATTTGCTCTCAAACTGTCAAGACAAATACACAAAACAACTAATGGTTCATTTGGAGTGTGGATTGCTTACATAGCATTATAACAGTACATTTCATTAATAATAAAGGGCAAACAAGCAAAGTCCAGAAGAAAAAAAAAAACAGTTGACTATATTTCACTGCTAACACAGAAATTACATTGATTTAGAATAATTCAAATCTGGTTTAAACTGAAAATTATAACAAATAACCCATTTCTAAAATGTGAATCATCAAATACATTATATTTCTGTAAGTATTGACCCTGTATCTGAACATTCGAGAAGTGTAATGTCTCCATGTAGTGTGCAAGGTGCACGTGCTATTTTAGCTACCATTTTTACCCAACGTTGTAAAATTACAAAAACAAAACAAGCTGAAAATCAAATGTGATGCACGAATTCCACAATAACTTAGTATTTACATGAACTACATATTTTAACAATCACCCCCAAAATTATTTTCATGAAATGTACTTACTTCAATGTTGATATATCCAGTGAAATAAAACAAGGAGATTCGCTTCCAGGAAAGTTTGCTGGTGGAATATGGAGATAGAAAGCTGACAAAAGTATCTGAATTTGAATATGAAAGATATGAAATATTTGTGTGTCAAATTTAATAAAACTGAAATATTTTGCTGTTGAATATATCAAATCTGAATTATTTTGTTCCAGAAATTCAGATTATTGAAATTCAGATTGCGGGAATTCAGATTATTGAAATTCAGACTGCGGAAATTCAGATTGCTCAAATTCAGACTTTGTCTGAACTAGGCCAAAGGTGAGACGATTTCAGAACGACCACATTACCTCGGAACAAAAGCTTGAGAGTTGCTCGTTGGAGGAAGAGTATGGAGCAAGTGCTTATGAAACTTGTAAAAACCTGTGTCTTCTCCCCCGCCAAAATCGGCAGTTACTGTTACCAAGTGAGTTGAGACAGTTGGAGGGCGGCGGAGACCGATTGAAGATGCAGAACTGGCAACGCTGTAGCCTATATATTTATGTTTCTCTGCTCCGTTGTTCTCTTTTCTGTGTTCGAGTTCTTATATGATATATTCAACAGCAAAATATTTAAGTTTTATGAAATTCAACACACAAATATTTCAGATCTTTCATATTCAAATTCAGATACTTTTGTCAGCTTTCTAGCTCCATAGTGGAATGAGTTCATGGCCTTATGGCCAGATCTATATACATATCTAGTATCCAATGGCATTGCAAGGCAAGACAATAAGACCCAATGGCTACGTAAATGTGGTCTTAAAAAAATAAATAAACACATTGTAATTTTACAACAAGGGGTCTTACAGGGCTAAACACACAGGTTACGTCCACCAGGGCTGGGTGATATATCAAATATTGGCGATAATATCGCAATAATTTTGACAAGGATGTAAAATGTGAAAATATTGTGAATATCGAATATTTCAAATTCAAGCATACTTTCCCAAAGAATGTGCCGAACGTCCAATATTACGTCCCCTTTTCGTCTTGTCGTATATTCCCGTGCAAGAGACGTGAGGTGGGGCAAGGTCTTTTCATTTATTTTTACTGCTTAAATTTGCACTACACATTTTGTAATTTTGTAACAATAGCTGTTCTATCTAAATAGATTTTGTTGTTTTATAATGGGGGCAAAAAAATAATATGTAAAAGCAAAAGCAAAAATATCGATATATATATATCATAAATATTTTGACAATATTGAGATTTCAATTTTTTTTTATATATATGTTTAACATGCAAATCATCAGAGCACTGCCTGAAAAAGTGCAGCATGCGAACTTACGTAGAAGACAAGTGGGAAACGGTGCAACAGAAATCGAAAACTAGGCTGTTGTCCAAAATAAAATGCAGATGGTTAGACCTAATAAGGATAATCTAAAATTTTTGTAGAACATTTCTTTAGTTCAGCAATGGTGACACAAGCAGGAATCAGATCTCAGAAAAAAAAAACGTAGTCAACCAAGAGCACATCGACCAAACAATCGACTAGTCGACTGAGAGGGGACATCCCTAATATCGCCCGGCCCTAACATCTGCTGGTGTGCATGTGGAATACGTAATAAGTATGTTTCTCAATAGACAACCTTCACAAGATACTTGGTCGATCTTGTGTTCTATTTCTCAATAGACAGCCTTCACTTGGTGGACCATGTGTTCTGTGCTCTGGTAAATCAACCCTGTTCTTTTATTCCTGACAGAAATGCATGGAGACCAAAAACACCATCCTGGCTCGGCAGAAAGACATGCACGGCTCGCTGGAGAAAGTCCGACACCTGCTCCGACTCATCCAGGCCTTCAGCTTCTCTCAAACCCTGGAGGAAGAAAGCATCCATGTCAGCACAGAAGGCCTGGCCAGGGCAAAACTGCTGCCCTCCCAACAAACTTCAGAAGGGCTCCCCTCTGGGGCTCTGGTGGAGGCCACAAGCCGGTCTGTGGACGAGCCCAAGGATGAGATGGCAGAGGCATCCCCACAGAACGGCTGTGAGGATGAAGCAACAGTGAGGGAGCATACAGAACCAGGGGAGGCAGAACCAGAGCAGGCAGAACCAGGGGAGGCAGAACCAGAGCAGGCAGAATCAGGGGTGGCAGAACCAGAGCAGGCAGAACCAAAGGAGATAGAACCAGAGCAGGCAGAATCAGGGGTGGCAGAACCAGAGCAGGCAGAACCAAAGGAGATAGAACCAGAGCAGGCAGAATCAGGGGTGGCAGAACCAGAGCAGGCAGAACCAGGAAAGATGGAACCAGAGCAGGCAGAACCAGGGGTGGCAGAACCAGAGCAAGCAGAACCAGGAAAGATGGAACCAGAGCAGGCAGAACCAGGGGTGGCAGAACCAGAGCAGGCAGAACCAGAGCAGGCAAAACCAAAGCAGGCAGAACCAGGGGTGGCAGAACCAGGGGAGGTGAAACCAGGGGAGACAGAGACTGTAGCCGCAGCAGGTAGCACCCAGGCTGCTGTTCACACCAGTGCCCAGCAAGGGGCACCCCCAGCAGGGGGCAGCGTTCCAGCAGACTCTGCAGCAGCAGCAGCCAGATGTGGTGTTGAGCCAGATGCATGGGTCGCCACCACAGAGGAGGTCCTGGAGGCCCCGTCTGATGCTCCGGGCCTGGTCAGTCTCCAGGACCCCTCCCTGGCCACCACCAACGGCCACGCCAGCACCACCCCTGACCTGGCCAGCACCACCCCTCACCTGGCCAGCACCACCCCTGACCTGGCCAGCACCACCCCTCACCTGGCCAGCACCACCCCTGACCTGGCCAGCACCACCCCTCACCTGGCCAGCACCACCCCTCACCTGGCCAGCACCACCCCTGACCTGGCCAGCACCACCCCTCACCTGGCCAGCACCACCCCTCACCTGGCCAGCACCACCCCTGACCTGGCCAACACCACCCCTCACCTGGCCAGCAGCACCCCTGACCTGGCCAGCACCACCCCTGACCTGGCCAGCACCACCCCTCACCTGGCCAGCACCACCCCTGACCTGGCCAGCACCACCCCTGACCTGGCCAGCACCACCCCTCACCTGGCCAGCACCACCCCTCACCTGGCCAGCACCACCCCTCACCTGGCCAGCAGCACCCCTGACCTGGCCAGCACCACCCCTCACCTGGCCAGCACCACCCCTCACCTGGCCAGCACCACCCCTCACCTGGCCAGCAGCACCCCTGACCTGGCCAGCAGCACCCCTCACCTGGCCAGCACCACCCCTCACCTGGCCAGCACCACCCCTCACCTGGCCAGCAGCACCCCTGACCTGGCCAGCACCCACAGCAGCAACAGGGACCACGGCCTGAACACCACCAACACCACCTCAGAGAACAACAGTCCCAACAGCTCAGAGCAGGGTGCTGCAGAGGACAGCATAGAGCAGGGTGCTGCAGAGGACAGCATAGAGCAGGTTGCTGCAGAGGACAGCTCAGAGCAGAACACTAACCACAGCCTCAGCAACAACACCAACAAACCCTCAGAACCATCCCAGCGTTCGTTGCCAGCGATTTTCAACAGTTTGGACCATAAAGAGTGATGCTCAGAGTCTCCTGAACTGAGGACAGCCCCTCACCCAGAACATGACTCTGTTTGCACCGTGAACAGGTGCTGCTCAAGTTGCCAACATATATAAATGTTAATTGTTTGCGATGTATCGTCAGACTCTGTTAACGGTGGATGGCCAGCCCTGTCGGATGTGTCTGGATGTTGTGATGTTTCTCCGTCACCGTGGTGATGGTATGGCGTGTGTACCGGTGTCATGCCACTTTAGAAAAGTTTAGTTTTAAAAGGGAGATTTGAAATCTATAACAACACACCAGTGTGTGCCTGCATCAGTTCCCCTCAACTCTCCAGGGTTACTTGGGTTATCTCCTGTTCCCGGGGGAGCAGGACAGGGATTTCCAAAGACCACACGCTCAACCGGTGACGCTTTTTTTCCAGCATTCCACGAAAAGAAACTGAAACCAAAAGCTTGGCAGAATTGCAGGAGACAGATCTAACAGTCGACCTCTAACAGCATCAGTATTTGTCCAGTGGGAAACATCCGAGGTGTTCCGTCTCCGAGCTGGGAAACGAGGGAGCCTTCAATCCCCTTCCACCTTCCTCCCCCCCGACCAGCTCATCCAGTAAATATGACTGATAACTATCGGACCCACTAACACAGCACCTCAGGCAAACAGGGAAAGCAGAGTGGCTGTGTGACGTGTTAGGTTAACCTCTAACAGTGCTGACTGATGGGGGGGGGGGGGGGGGGGCTAAGATAAACAAAGGCTTTGGAGACGATCGTCATCATCCAAAAGAGGAGAGGTGAACTTGGCCGCCCCTGGCAGCCAGATGCTGTTGGTCCAGTGACGTGATCCAGTTTCATTTGTCAGTGTGTCAACTGAGCACTAAATGTGAAATTGCAATATTGCAATGTCAAAACACACAAAAAGATCTATATATGAGTGTGTGTGTTTCTTTTTTATAGGAAAAGATATTCAGGTCTTCCTAGTCTTCAAAATAAGTGCTTTCTGTTTCATAAAACTGTTGTTTGTTACATGTGTTGAACTGGCATTGTTTGTGCAAGTGATCCTTTAATTAAGGTGACCTTCATCTGGGAAATGTACATTTGTGTTGAATTCTGAACTGCCAAATGCTATTGTTTCCAAATACAGCCGGAACATGCCCACTTACTGTATGGAAAGATCAATTAAATAACAGAATATCTCTCATATATATATATATATATGTTCAGAAATTGGAAATACCCAGAAAGTAAGAATGTAGGCTTATTAAACAATAAAATATTTTATTTTCTAGAAGCTAGAGGCTTTTTCTGTCAGCCCATTCTGGAGGATGTTGAGAAGGCCCACATGAGACTAAAGCACAACCTGCTGCCGCAGAGTGGAGAGATGCTTCTGGATGTGGCATATGGAACACAACAGAGGATGCATCTCTTTACCTTGTTTATCCACAACTTGCCAATATTTTTGTATGACTCAACTTGTCTCTTGTGTTCGGGCCGCAGTCTTGAAATTCGTACTTCAGGAGAAATCCCCCAACTCAGATTCTTCCCCTCAGAGCCTATTTAAGCTGGTCAGTGAACCTACTCCAACCCAGCTAATAGATATTTGTCTCCCCTGGAATTAATTATTTGACTGATTAACATCCGCTTCTCTCATGACTACGTTGTATTGAATTATCTACGTTGTATTGAATGATCTATGAGTTATTGTACGTTTGGAGCCTGTCAGACAGTATTGTTTTTTAACAAGGTAGATCATGAAATCTCAAAGCAGTTTCTACACCCTTGGTCTTCAAACTGTCCAACTTTATTGCTATGTTCCATTTTCACCGTATACATCTCACTGCACACAGCATGTTTGCTTCAAACCATGACCACTTCACTACATATCTGTGGAGACTGAGGTTGTTTTGGTGACACCAGATATACACAGATCTGTGGAACCAGTGCTGAGCAGACAATAGGAACTTAATTTCAAATAATATATATATTAACATTTTCACAACATTCCCTTTTTTTACTATTCACCAATGACAAAGAAAATCATATCAACATACTGAGCAGTTATGTTTGTGTTGTGGGAAACGAGCCGTTTGACCAGGAAATGCATTCCACACAAATGGCAAATAATTTAGGTGTCAACTTTAACCAATTATTTTATGCTGGACATTATCATATAGAAGAGTCAATTATGATCATTCTGCTGTAGGTGTAGCACTCAGTCATATATGTCCTTCATTTGATGTCTTTACAAACGCCTGATATTTTGTAACAGAGAAACTGGATTTTTTTTCCCCTTTTTAGGTACCTAGTGCCTGTCTTCCAAACAGCATGTTGTGACTCTTGACTTGCACTGTGACTTGTCTTTTGACTCTTGACTTGCACTGTGACTTGTATTACCAACCCTCCTGAAGCCCTCTGCTGGTCCTGCTGTCCTGTGGTGTCCCACAAACTATCTGCAGAGCACAGAAAACATCCAGTCAAAACATTTGGTCTAAAAGATTATTCATTTGACCTGACTGTGTAATCTGATCATTTGAGTATTTTTGTTATCCGCCTTAATTATATTTAGTCTTCAGTAGATTTCAGTTTAACTTTAAGTAGTCTGAGACGTTTAAAGATGTGGACATATCACAGGCTTGTTCATAGTAATATGCTGTTGTGAGAGAGTTGTTGGGATTGGTTATTAATGTGAAGTTTAGGATTGTTCACAGGAAGTGGACAAGGAAATGGAACAGATGTGACCAATGTTTTTGTGATGCACTTTTGGTTGGATTCACCATAGTATTTATTTTTTATACTGCCCGAAGCCCCACCAATAGGATCTTTAGTTAAGATTCTACAGAGGCATCATGTGTTACACCTGTCTGTATTGTAACTCAGTATCTATTTCTTTTCTTATTTTGTTGTGCACCTTTAAAAAAACAAAAAACAAACAAACATTTTCTGCCTTTCCTTTGTGTCCATCTTTTTGTAGGAATAAGTTACAGAACATCAGGTCATGTGACTTCTGCCTGAGCGTGAGTCTGTTTGGAAGAACAAACCAATCCTGCACCCTGATTGGACAGACTTCTTAAACCTTTGGCACCATCTGTCCAATCAGTACAATAGAAAGCATGCCTTCTTATGCAAGTTTTTATACAATGTTTGTCAAACCTTTTTTAATATGCATTTATTTAAGATTTGTTTCCAAATTTTTTTACGTGAAATTAAAGTCACTTTGCTTTTTACATTCTGGCAACATTGCCAAAACTGTAGTTACGCTATATACAATAGATACAAATGTAAACAAACGAAAATTCAAGATTTTGTTACCAACTCCATTTTGATGTGGCATTTTGGCAATAGTGTGTAACTCTCTTATGGCAGTGAGTTGTAATGCCATGAACTGTGAAGTCTGTTCGATACAAGGTATAAGTGTGTCTTGGCTCATTCTACTCAAGGACCATTCTTTATATTCAATTTTGCCTTTGCTAATGCACCATGCTGAATGTTACTGAGGGACATGGGAGGGCTTGTGGAAAGTGATCTATAAATGGTCTTGTCTAAAATTGTTGAGTGCATTGTCCTGTTTAAAAAAGAAAAAAGTAAAAAAAAAAAGTTATGAAAAACGTGTTCCATTTCTATACTCAAACCAGTATACCCAAAGAATATTGCAAATGTGCATTTCTATGTATCTGGAAGCCTTTATGCATTTACACATCAGTTCAGTATTATTATTATTTTGGGCTGTTCATTCTTGCTTCAGCACAGTGTACGTTCTCAAGTGTAGTGTACGTTCTCAAGCGTAAAGGATTTGGTCTGGCAGCTGAGACGGCCTCAGATTGTATGTTATTGGGTAGATGGGTACTGTGGGTGGAAATAATTCATTTTTGTGCATAAAAATTGTGTTTCCAGTTCATTCCAATGAATCCTCATCCTGTTAACTTCCCTACCCTATTTTCATTGGCATCTCTATATAGTTCAGGTTTTTTGTTCTGATGATATACCCAAGTCATGATTGTGGCCTTCTAGTATTGTTAATACATTTCAATATCCCATAATACTCATTCACATGTTGTAACTACCCTGATGCAGACCTGTGGCTTCTTACCTCTACAGTTCATTCAGTTGGAGGGGTTCTGAGTGCAAAAAGTCATTTTTAAAATAATCTTCCATTTGATGAAAGATGCATTGTAGCGATATTAATAAAGAAAAGTTCACCTGGTGCGCTGAATAATGTGTAAATTGTTAATTACACGATCTGAATATTTGTACGATTGTTTGTATTTTTCATAATAATTTTAAAAAGGTGTGTATTTTTTTGACTTCTCTTCTGTTACAGATCTCTCGTTTGTTGGCCTGACATTGTGACTGGTCTCCTGGGTCTCTTACCGCTCTCCTGTATTGAGCCTCTTCTGTGATTAATTATTTGTATGCAGTGTTTAGAAAATACTGTAGGGAACATGGGAAGAAGTTGATATTAGCAGCATTTTGATCAATTTGTATTTATTTATTTTATCATTTTGTTAATAAATTGTGAAAAGCAAATTCGCTTCATGGTCTCAATTCAGTGTAGCTAATCATGTTCGTATTTAACTTACTGTTATTGCAGTTTAACCAGATACTAAACTGATATCAACGGTGTGTTTTATCACCTTACAATACATCATTAGTTTACTTTGTAGAGGTGTGGAAGATTGATAAATGCAAAAAATGTGAAGGGTATGTATGCGCTTTTCTATTATGATTGTTCATTACAGTAGTCCTAAAAGGTTTGAGGAAAGATAACAGCTTTTAACTCTCTTTTCAGGATACAAACAAGTAAACGTAACGTTTTCGCAGTCGGTAAACATCTACGTCTTCTGTGTTGATTACTGAATGATGTTTCTCGCGCGTTCACGGCGGTACGGGCCACGCGCATCACGCTTAAACGTACGTGCATTTAAACAGAATTTGGACCTGGGATAATAATATTTTTGTACTGCGTCTCTCATCTCTGCAGTCAGTTTGCTTTCTTCCGTTTTCCATGTCATTTCCTGTAATAAAAAGATGGTGGTCAAAGCCTGCAGAAGGGGCTGACTCGCAGCAATAATTTTCATCAGAAAAAACTTTGCATCGCCCTGGACTAGTGAAACTGCTGAGTGGTGGTGAGTAATCAGTTGAGATCACCGCGGTTCAAGAGGAGGTCGGGAGATTACGAGGTCGGTGCAGACCCTCCAGTACACTCTGTGGAAGGTGAATCTCTCTTACTAGCCAATGTGGCCAATGAAAATGGCTTCCGAAAGCGTTAGGCAAATTGCCAACTGCCTGCAGAGGAAAGTCGAGGAAATATTCGACTGTGCTGCACCCTGCGACATACATTATGTCACTCCAATCCAGTTGCGGTGGCTTCGTGCTTTTCTTCTTAAAAGCGGAACGTCAAACTTTGGCTAGGAACGCAAGTTTGTGTTTCAGTATGATTGTAGCCAACCGTGAGTCCTGTTGTTCCGTCTCCTTACAAAGCTGTTAGACCCCCTTTGAGAGGCACACTCGCGGACCAATCAGCACGCTAGTTTTCATCCCAAATAATTTCGGATGAACGTTTTTTTTTCTGAAGCGTCTGCGTATATGTTCGCAGTTACCTTTGAAATTCACCTGTTATGTTGGAATTAATGATCCGAAGAGTTCAGGTCACTCATTTTAATGCATATAGGCTACTATATGTCGGACTCAAACATAAAGACTGTTGTAATACACTCAACATTTGAATGATCATTTTTCTCTGCGCAAAACGAACGTAAACCATTGTGTATTCTCCTGAAATGTTTAGATTTGAAAGATGCAGCACTGAAGTCAGTGATCCCTGTCTCCTGCTCTACAATGGCAGAACTGACAGCCTTTCAAACTGAGCCATCGTCAGACCCTGAGCCCAACAGCAGCACTGGGTAGGCTAGTACCTTTCAACCAGATGTTGTGGATTAGGCATCGTGCAACAGACAGCAACAGGCAATGTGTCCATCAGCCTTTGGTGTTTATGTCAAATGTGTGCTTTCCGGCACAGTCTCAAAGATGAGCAGACAGAGCAGAACATGAGCCAGCAGGTGAAGCGAGACCTGGAGCCCTCTGACGGCACCAAACACAGAGACCTCTGGTGTGAGTAGCTGCAGCATTTCAGTTGTTATGGATGAGTTGGAACTAGTGCAACAACAAAGTTGTTGAAACAGTTACTACGTTGTATTATACGGTATCTCAAGACGGTTCTTGTGTTGTTCTTTTGTTTGTCCTCTATCACAGTTTGTGAGGAGTGCAGAGAGTACTTTTTGCAAGAATGTCCCACGTGTCACGGGCCGCCGGTGTTTGTGCCAGACACCCCGATTGCTTTGGGGGCGTCCAGCAGGGCGGCGCTGACTGTTCCGTCAGGGCTGAAGGTAGTGTTGGAGGGGGATGAGGTGGATGTGCGCTGTGTGGATGTAAACATCCGGAAGGGATCCATCTTTGGTCCATTTCAAGGGGAGCTAGTGGCCAAGGACCAGTCTTCTGGGCAGTTCTCCTGGATAGTGAGTTGAGCTTTGTGTGCTTTTCCCAGATAGGTTCAGTGTGGCACAAGCCAAC
This sequence comes from Hypomesus transpacificus, assembly GCF_021917145.1. Lineage (NCBI taxonomy): Eukaryota > Metazoa > Chordata > Actinopteri > Osmeriformes > Osmeridae > Hypomesus > Hypomesus transpacificus. The sequence continues at coordinate 9,871,073 of NC_061073.1, forward strand.
ACTTTAAGTACAGGACCTGTGTTGTACTGACTGGTTAAGAATATATGTCTCAAATGTCATCTATTAGCATTTTCTTTCTTTTTTAAAACCAAAACACCATTCTGCTACAGCTGGCATTTTCTTCCTAAACTCTTGGTTTTCTTAGATCGTTGATGAGAACAACACGTACAAATCCATTGATGGCAGTGATGCGACTAAAGCCAACTGGATGAGGTCCGTATCTTTAACAGGAAGTTGACTCTTAGTTTTAACAATTGAGCCGATAAGCGCACCTTTGTCTTGATGAGCTTTAACTTCATTCATTTAACTTGATGCTTGGGCAGCATTAAGAACACATCTGAAAGACATTTACAACTGATATGTTTTGTATGTGCACTGACTTAAATAAAATAAAATAAATCTTACGGTGTTATACTCTCAAGAAACATTTTGAACTTGTTGCCTCCAGATATGTGAAGACTTCCGCAGACGAGGACGAGAGGAACCTGACTGCTTTCCAACACGAAGAGGAGATATATTTCCGTGTGTGTCGACAGTTTGTGGCGGGAGAGAAGCTCAGAGTGTGGTACGGCACTGACTACATAAGTCGTCTGCACAGTGTCTCACAGGACAGCATCGCCCGCAGTCTGGACACAGGTGAGACGCCTCCGTTTTCCCTCCCAAATGTAACATGTTTTACTTTGACCTTGCGAGAGAAATGTCAAGTACTTTTTTGGGGGACATGTTTATTTTGAAATCTATTGTGAGGATTAAGACTCTCAATGATTTTTGTTGGCACATCTGATACATGAAACTCTGTGACATAATCAAACGGAAACACATGAGGGTGCTGTTGGAGGTGTTGTATGGAGGATTATAGGGGCCAAAACTAAATAAATAAATAAATACTTGGATAAATAAATAATTATATAACTCAAAGCTTAAATAAATGACACAAAATATATAAATGTTACATGTTTTTGTGTGTATATATATATATATATATATATGTTTACGTTTTCATGTGTTTACATTTATTCATTTATACTTACATTTATTCATTTATACTTACATTTATTTATTTATACTTACATTTATGTATTTATACTTACATTTATCCACGGTGAAACTTCCTGCAGCAAAATAAATCTGTCGTCCCCCCGTCACCAAGTCAGGGGGCGGGTCAAAGCCTCTGATTGGTGAATGAACAGTATTACACACCAGGCAGGCTCAACCAGTCGATCAAGCTCTCTTCAAGCTAGAGGGATCCTCTATCGCCTCACTCTAGAGCTGCTAGGGGTGTGCGACACTGCACGATGTGATATAGATCCGATACCAAGGAGTAAATACAGGGCCAGTATTGCCAATACCGATACTTTGGGCTTAGAAAAGCATGTGGAGGGGCAAAGTGAGTTTGAGCGAAGTTAGACGGTGTTTGCACAACCACTATGATGTAAAGGGAGTTGTGTACTCAGTGTGGAATGAAACTTAAGTATCGATCTTATCACGCTATCAATCAGGCTATTGATACCAACGTTGGTATCAATAGTTGCCGGGTTTCCCAACCCGTCCACTGTCGGTCTTAAGATCGATATGCCCACCCCTATGCTGTATCATGTCGCTGAGGATCGTGAACACATTTTCATTGATGTCTGTGTCAGTTAGGGCCAATATCATTCCTATAATTTCAGAGAAGCTCTCAATATGATGTAAAAAAAAAAGTGAACTGGCAGGTGCCTCCATCTCTTCAGCTTCCGCCAACATTTCGACCACTGTAGCATTCAATATTTCATTCATTGAATCCGCACAAGGTGCTGCCACCTTGGAATAGTCAAAAGCAGTCGATTCAAGTTGAACCACCAATCAGAGGCTTTGACCCGCCCCCTGACTTTGTGACGGGGGGACGACAGATTTATTTTGCTGCAGGAAGTTTCACCGTGGATAAATGTAAGTATAAATACATAAATGTAAGTATAAATAAATAAATGTAAGTATAAATAAATAAATGTAAGTATAAATGAATAAATGTAAGTATAAATGAATAAATGTAAACACATGAAAACGTAAACATATATATATATATATACACACAAATACATGTAACATTTATATATTTTGTGTCATTTATTTAAGCTTTGTGTTTTTGTTTATTTATCCAAGTATTTATTTATTTAGTTTTGGCCCCTATAATCCTCCATAGTGTTTAGGTCACCGTGTCGTTAAGCGATGGTTCAGCACTGAGCGGTCAGTCTTGGTCATTAGTTGAGTTATTTGTGTTTCCATGAATTAAAACAGTTTCATATGAAGCACAGTATTTATATTAATTTTACTTTAGCTTATTCTAAAGATACAGTGCCCTCCAAAAGTATTGGAACAGTGAGGCGAATTCCTTTATTTTTGCTGTAGACTGAAAACATTTGGGCTTGACATCAAATAATGAACGTGAGACCAGAGATCAACGTTTCAGCTTTTATTTCCAGGTATTTACATCAGGATCTGATGCACAACTAAGAAAATATCACATTTTGTTTGAATCCACCCATTTGTCATGTGAGCAAAAGTATTGGAACAGATATACTTAAAACATATTTAAGTGAATAAGACTTAATATTTAGTTGCAAATCCTTTGCTTTCAATAACTGCAGCAAGTCTGTGACCCATTGACGTCACCAAACTTTTGCATTCTTCCTTTTTGATGCTTTCCCAGGCTTTCACTGCAGCCTCTTTCAGTTGTTGTTTGTTTTGTGGGGTTCCTCCCTTCAGTCTCCTCTTAAGCAGGTAAAATGCATGCTCTATAGGGTTTAAGTCTGGAGATTGACTTGGCCAGTCTAATACCTTCCATTTCTTGCCCCTGATGAACTCCTTTGTTGTTTTGGCAGTGTGTTTTGGGTCGTTATCTTGCTGCATGATGAAGGCTCTGCCAATCAGTTTGGTTGCATCTTTCCTTAAATTGGCAGACAAAATGTTTCTGTAGACTTCCGAGTTCATTTTGCTGCTGCCATCATGTGTTACATCCTCAATGAAGATTAATGAGCCCGTCCTAGAAGAAGCCATGCAAGCCCAAGCCATGACATTACCTCCACCGTGTTTCACAGATGAGCTTGTGTGTTTGGGATCATGAGCAGTTCCTTTCTTTCTCCAAACTTTAGCCTTTCCATCACTTTGGTAAAAGTTAATCTTTGTCTCATCAGTCCATAAAACTTTGTCCCAGAATTTTTGAGGTTCATCTCTGTACTTTTTGGCAAATTTCAGCCTGGCCTTCCTATTCTTCTTGCTAATGAGTGGTTTGCATCTTCTGGTGTAGCCCTTGTACTTTTGTTCATGAAGTCTTCTGCGAACAATAGATAGTGATACCTTCACTCCTGCCATCTGGAGGTTGTTGCTGATCTCACTAACAGTTGTTTTAGGGTCTTTCTTTACAGCTCTCACAATGTTTCTGTCATCAACTGCTGATGTTTTCCTTGGTTTACCTGTTCGACGTCTGTTACTTAGTACACCAGTAGTTTTCTTCTTCTTCAGGACATTCCAAATGGTTGTACTGGCTATGGCCAATGTTTCTGCAATGGCTCTGATTGATTTTCCATCTTCACTAAGACTCACAATTGCTTGTTTTTCACCCAAAGACAGCGCTCCGGTTTTCATGTTGTTTTCACCTCTGAATACAGTCTGCATAGACAAAACCTATCTTACCCAATCTGAACCTGAGTGTAGACATTCAGTGGTATTTATTGATTGAATAATGTATGTAATAGGACACACCTGGGCAACAAAACACACCTGTCAGTCATATGTTCCAATACTTTTGCTCACGTGACAAATGGGTGGGTTCGAACAAAAAGGTGATATTTTCTAATTTGTGCATCAGATCCTGATGTAAATACCTGGAAATAAAAGCTGAAACGTTGATCTCTGGTTTCACATTCATCGTTTGATGTCAAGCCCAAATGTTTTCAGTCTACAGCAAAAATAAAGGAATTGGCCTCACTGTTCCAATACTTTTGGAGGGCACTGTATATATTCATAGATTTGGTTGGATTTCATAAATACAATTTCCATGACTGTATGAATGGTGATTTCAAATGCACACTGTGATATATGACATATAAAATACAAAAATATATAAATGTCAGTGCAGCAGGCACAGATTCCATTATCTCTGGAACTTTTTAGAGGAAGACTACCACTGTAGACCTACATTTATTTGTCAGACAACAGACATTGTTATCAGCTGAAATTAACAAGAACAAATCCAGAAGAAACAAAACATTCCGGATCATTGACCTGTTCTGGTTCTGCAGGTAAGCAAACCAGGTCTATTGTTCTGCTTTCTGTTTTATATTCCTTTGCTATCTACTTGAATGTTAGGATGGAAGACTACATTTATCAATACTGGACACTTCCTTCCTTCTGCTGTCACAGTTGCAACAAAGCAAATGTATTCTCTGTTGTCTTACAGGTTCTCCGTGTGCTGTGAAGTCGGATGCCTTGTCCAGTCCCCAGGAGGACAGCAAAGGCCCGGTGCTCAGGTCGTCTCTGCAGAGCAGGAAGGGCTTGGGGAAGCTCAGCGGTGAGGAGGGGGAGGGCCAACCCCAAGCTAAGAAGAAGAAGATTGACCTCATCTTCAAGGATGTTGTAGAAGCTTCTCTGGAGGCCTGTAAAGGTGCCAACACCCCCATGAACAGCTCGCTGTCTCTGAAGAGGACCAGGTCCCTGCATGCCCCGCACTACTACAGCCTTCCCGGCACGCTCGCAGCCCCCAGCGGGAAGTCGTGCCTCGCCCAGGAGGACAGTAAAGCGCAGTGTCTGGGCGGAGGCTTCAACTCCTCAGAGCAGGCGGACATTGACTTTAATCTGCACACGCTGAAGGCAGAGGAGAACCACAGCCAGGTCTACGAGGGGCCCTCCACCTCGTTCTGTCCCAACTGTGTGAGGCTGAAGAGGAGGATCCGGGAGCTGGAGGCAGAGGTGTCACGCCTGCGGGGCAGCGAGCACATGGACGCCCTGGCCCCTCCCCTTCCTGAGCAGGCGCCACTGGAAGATTTTCAAGGTAGGTCCGGGGAACGACCACCATCTGACCTGAAACCTTTTCTGTCTTGTGTTGTAAAAAGGAATTTGCTCTGTTGCTGTGTTATGATTTACAAGTCTAATATTGTTCTTCTTTTTTTTCTTTTTGGGTATAACACATTTTTGGGTGTTGTTTCAGAAACATGTATTTAAAACATAAAAGGTTCATGTAGCCTGATCTCAGTGCCTATGAATGTTGATTTCTGTTGTTCTGTTTGCTGAGAGGTAGTAGAAGCATTGGCACACTGCTATTTATCTTTGTACCATGTGACCTTACGTGACATCATTACTTTATTAAAACCATTTTAAACTGACCCGTCCCTTTCAGTGAATTATTATAATTAACAGCCAAAGACACAATGTACAGAATTTGTGTACGATGCTGTACAAAATTAGGTTTTTATCCTGTAGCTAAGCAGATTTAGCATACCCTACTTATGCACAAACACATTCAGTTGGCTCCTGGTTTTCATGGAATTCAGCTGAATTTGATTAAATGATTATGTAAAAATGCCTTAAATCCTCCAGGTTTAGCACTGCAGTTCGTCAACACAATTCTCAAGTTCTTTCTCATGCTCTGTACTTGCAGAGATAGAGGCCATGACCCCGATCCCGGTGGCGCTGGACGAAGATGATCAGGACGCAGACTCGGCGGACGAGTCCATCGCCGCTGACCTCATGGTCTCTGTGGACGACCCCTCCAAGATGGCAGCCGGGCCCGGCCGACGGATCCGCCGTTTCAAGCAGGAGTGGCTGAAAAAGTTCTGGTTCCTGCGCTACTCTCCCACGCTGAACGAGATGTGGTGCCACGTGTGCCGCCAGTACACCGTCCAGTCCTCGCGCACGTCCGCCTTCATCATCGGGTCCAAGCAGTTCAAGATCCACACCATCAAGCTGCACAGCCAAAGCAACCTGCACAAGAAGTGCCTGCAGCTCTACAAGCTACGCATGCACCCGGAGAAGACGGAGGAGATGTGTAGGAACATGGTTCTGCTGTTCAACGCAGCGTACCATCTGGCCCTGGAGGGCAGGCCCACCTCGGAGCTCAGGGCTCTGGCCGAGCTGCTCAAGAGGTGCGATCTGAAGGTGGTGGACCAGTACATGAACGAGGGAGACTGCCAGATCCTCATCCACCACATTGCCAGGGCGTTGAAGGAAGACCTGGCTGAGAAGATCCGCTTGTCTCCCTTCCTCAGCGTTATCATGGACGGGCAGAACGACGACCTGCTCTCGGACACGGTTGGTGTCTACGTGCAGTTCCTCACCAATGATGGCCCGCCTGCCACCGAGTTCCTCTCCCTTCAAAGGCTGAGTGTTGGCAGCGTGGACGGCTACCTGCAGGCCATCGAGCGGGCCTTCGGCGTCCTGGGCCTGAGGTTTCAAGACATGCTGGTGGTTGGTTTGGGAGTGGACGGAGCCAACATCTCCTCTGGCCTGAGAGCGAGCCTGTACATCGCTCTTCAGAAGATCCTGCCCTGGATCCTCTGCCTCCCTGTGATGATCCACCGGCCTCACCTAGAGGTGCTGGACGCCATCAGTGGGAAGGAGCTGTCCTGTCTGGAAGACTTGGAGAACAACCTGAAACAGCTGCTCAGCTTCTACCGGTACTCTCCTCGCATGATGGCCGAGCTGCGGTCCACAGCGCCCACCCTCTCTGAGGAGACTGAGTTCCTGGGAGACATCAGAGCCGTTCGCTGGATCATAGGCGAGCCAAACGTCCTGAACGCACTGATCAAGGATTATCTGGAGGTGGTGACGCACCTTAAGGACATCAGCAGCCAAACACAGAGGGCGGACGCGGCCGCCATTGCTCTGACCCTGCTACAGTTCCTCATGGACTACCAGTCGGTGAAGCTCATCTATTTTCTTCTGGACATCATTGCTGTTCTTTCACGACTGGCCTATATCTTCCAGGGTGACTACCTGCTGGTGTCTCAAGTAGACTCCAAGATCGAGGAGGCCATCTTTGAGATCGGTCAGTTAGTGGACTGCCCTGGGGAGTACCTGCAAGAGTTCGAAGAGAACTTCCGTGAAAGCTTCAATGGTGTTGACCTGAAGAACTTGCGAGTTGCGGAATCCAAATTTCAATCCATCCGGGAGAAGATTTGCCAGAGGAGCCAGAGCATCCTGTCTCAGCGGCTGGACATGCACAGCCGAGCCGTGGCCAGAGCGTGTCGGGTTCTGGACCTCAACACCTGGCCTCACAACAGGGACGACCTCAGAGCCTACGGAGAGGAGGAGATCCTTCTCATGTTTGACCACCTGGACACGATCCCTGCAGCTGGACGGGAGACGCCTCAGGACAAGACCAAGGCCAGGAGCAACCTAATGGTGGAGTGGAGGGATCTCAAAGCAGACTACTACAGCATGAACGGCTTTAAGGAGGTGGTGGGTCACATCTGCAGGTACAGGCAGAGATTCCCTGTTCTTAATCGTGTCTTGCAGCTTGTCAGGGTCCTGCCGACCTCCACTGCCTGCTGCGACAAAGGCAGAGTGTCTCTGCAGAAAGTACGCAAGAACAACCGCTCCCGTCTCACCATGGACCACACCAACGACCTGCTGACTCTCGCTGTGAACGGGCCGCCCATCGCTCACTTCGACGGCAAGCGACCGTTGGACAGCTGGTTTGAAGAGAAGTCCGGGAACAGTTACTCTCTCTCGGCAGAAATGTTGAACCGAATGTCCACTGCTGATCAGAAGTCTGTGCTGAACAGTGTGGACGTAAACACCAACTTTTACCCTGACATCTGACAGACACGCCCCAAGTGGCACATACCTGCTCGTGTCTCGACGTCAGAAAGCCATCAAGTTGTTGGGAGCAACATTCTTGGCTGTGATCAGCCTCAGAGATGTGCCATGTTCATGCTGCCCACATGGTTCAGTCTGTGTGATCTTCAAATAACAGCAGTGTGTGAGAGGGTACCTGCGATAGCGTCAAGCTCTCAGGTGGCAGGTTGGTCTTTAAAGGGAAGACCAGGAACACAGCAAATCAAGGAGACAGAACAGGTCAAAACTGCTATCTTTGCTTGAGTATGTTAAATATAGAATTAAAGCACAGTATGACATGTTACCACTTAGCACTTCAGACGTGCAGAAAACAGACGGTTTCAGCTGCCTGTTCTCTCCTGGGCGTGTCGTCCTGCATGGGTGAACTGTGGGCAGGAAGTGACACGTGCCAAACAGGTCATGGCACTAGAGCACGTTTCACTGAAATATGAAACCACTTAATAATTAACAGTGAAATGACAACAGCATTTACCACACTATAAATCTAGGTGTATACTATTTTAAAAGTATTGTAATTCTCTGTCATTAGAGATTGTGCCATTTTTCACAATGCAAGTCATAAGAGAGAAAGTCAAAGGTGCTATTGTGCTAGGCCATGCAAAGAAGTCGATTGTTTTGCACATTGTGGTGATTGATATTGTTATTGTGAGTTTTATGTCTTAAAATATTACAGTGAGGGGATGTGGTCAATATTTGGTTTTGCACCCAACAATGTATATTATTAGTATTGATGATACTATTTACTGATTATTGAAGGTGTTTCCTATAACCACACCTGGTTTGATTATAATTCTCTTCAATAGTTGTTTCGTTGCCTGCCTTTTATATTTGGTTATCATCATTTATATTTGCTGCCTTTATAGTTGGTCATTTTTTAAGTGTGTTCTGTTTTTCAAACATTACAAGATGGCTTTAGGTTTAGGTTTCATTCAAAAATATGCTTTAGGTTTGGAGGAATACATGTATCAATTTTATAACATAGTAAGTTTTCTTTCTTTGAAATATTTCAAACTCACAAGAAGAACAAGGTTCGTCGTCGTCGTCGTCATCTGCCGCTTGTCCGGGGATCGGGTCGCGGGGGCAGCGACCTAAGCAGGGAGGCCCAGACTTCCCTCCCCCCGGCCACTTCCGCCAGCTCTTCCTGGGGGACCCCAAGGCGTTCCCAGGCCAGCTGAGAGACATAGTCCCTCCAGCGTGTCCTGGGTCTTCCCCGGGGCCTCTTCCCAGTGGGACGTGCCCGGAACACCTCACCAGGGAGGCGTCCAGGAGGCATCCTAATCAGATGCCCGAGCCACCTCAGCTGGCTCCTCTCGACGCGGAGGAGCAGCGGTTCTACTCTGAGCCCCTCCCGGATGACCGAGCTTCTCACCCTATCTCTAAGGGAGAGCCCGGACACCCTACGGAGAAAGCTCATTTCGGCCGCTTGTATTCGCGATCTCGTTCTTTCGGTCACTACCCATAGTTCGTGACCATAGGTGAGGGTAGGAACGTAGATCGACTGGTAAATAGAGAGCTTCGCCTTTCGACTCAGCTCCTTCTTCACCACGACGGACCGATGCAGAGCCCGCATCACTGCGGACGCCGCACCGATCCGCCTGTCGACCTCGCGCTCCATTCTTCCCTCACTCGTGAACAAGACCCCGAGATACTTGAACTCCTCCGCTTGGTTCAGGATCTCCTCCCCGACCCGGAGATGGCACTCCACCCTTTTCCGGTCGATTACCATGGCCTCAGATTTGGAGGTGCTGATTCGCATCCCAGCCGCTTCACATTCGGTTGCGAACCGCTCCAGTGAGAGCTGAAGGTCACGGCCCGATGAAGCCAACAGGACCACATCATCCGCAAAAAGCAGCGACCCGATCCTGAGGTCACCAAACCGGACCCCCTCAACACCCTGGCTGCGCCTAGAAATTCTGTCCATATAGGTAATGAACAGAATCGGTGACATAGGGCAGCCCTGGCGGAGTCCAACCCTCACCGGAAACAAGTTCGACTTACTACCGGCAATGCGGACCAAACTCTGGCACCGGTCGTACAGGGACCGGACAGCCCCGATCAGGAAATCCGGTACCCCGTACTCTCGGAGCACCCCCCACATGAGCCCCCGAGGGACACGGTCGAACGCCTTTTCCAAATCCACAAAACATGTGTAGACTGGTTGGGCGAACTCCCATGTACCCTCCAGGACTCCGCGGAGGGTATAAAGCTGGTCCACTGTTCCACGGCCAGGACGAAAACCACATTGCTCCTCCTGAATCCGAGGTTCGACAATCCGACGGACCCTCCTCTCCAGGACCCCTGAATAGACTTTCCCAGGGAGGCTGAGGAGTGTGATCCCCCTAAAGTTGGAGCACACCCTCCGGTCCCCCTTTTTAAAGAGGGGAACCACCACCCCGGTCTGCCAGTCCAGAGGCACTGTCCCCGATGTCCACGCGATGTTGCAGAGTCGTGTCAACCAAGACAGCCCTACAACATCCAGAGCCTTAAGGAACTCCGGGCGGACCTCATCCACCCCAGGGGCCCTGCCACCGCGGAGCTTTTCAACCACCTCGGCGACCTCAGCCCCAGAGATAGAAGGGCCCCCCCCGATGTCCCCAGACTCTGCCTCCACGTCGGAAAGCGTGTTGGTGGAATTAAGGAGGTCTTCGAAGTATTCCTTCCACCGATCCAGGACGTCCCCCGTCGAGGTCAGCAGCGCACCATCCCCACCGTATACAGTGTTGACAGAGCACTGCTTCCCCCTCCTGAGCCGCCGGATGGTGGTCCAGAACCTTTTTGAAGCCGTTCGGAAGTCATTCTCCATGGCCTCGCCGAACTCCTCCCATGCCCGGGTTTTTGCCTCCGCGACCGCCAAAGCCGCGTTCCGCTTGGCCTGCCGGTACACATCAGCTGCCTCTGGAGTCCTACCAGCCAATAAAGTCCGATAGGCCTCCTTCTTCAGCTTGACGGCATCCCTCACCTCCGGAGTCCACCACCGGGTCCGAGGGTTACCGCCGCGACATGCACCGACCGCCCTGCGGCCGCAGCTCCGGTCAGCCGCTTCAACAATGGAGGCCCGGAACATGGCCCATTCGGACTCAATGTCCCCGGCCCCCCCCGAGACATGATCGAAGCTCTCCCGGAGGTGGGAGTTGAAGCTCCTTCTGACAGAGGGTTCCGCCAGACGTTCCCAGCAGACCCTCACATTACGTTTGGGCCTGCCAGGCCTGACCGGCGTCCTCCCCCACCATCGAAGCCAACTCACCACCAGGTGGTGATCAGTTGACAGCTCCGCCCCTCTCCTCACCCGAGTGTCCAAGACATGCGGCCCCAAGTCCGATGACACGACTACAAAGTCGATCATCGAACTGAGACCTCGGGTGTCCTGGTGCCAGGTGCACATATGGACACCCTTATGCTTGAACATGGTGTTCGTTATGGACAAACCGTGTCTAGCACAGAAGTCCAACAACAAAACACCACTCGGGTTCAGATCGGGGGGGCCGTTCCTCCCAATCACGCCCCTCCAGGTCTCACTGTCATTGCCCACATGAGCATTGAAGTCCCCCAGGAGGACGAGGGAATCCCCAGGAGGAGCGCTTTCCAGCACCCCCCCCAGAGACTCCAAAAAGGGTGGGTACTCTGAGCTGCCGTTTGGTGCATAAGCACAAACGACAGTGAGGACCCGTCCCCCCACCCGAAGGCGGAGGGAGGCTACCCTCTCGTCCACCGGGGTGAACCCCAATGTACAGGCGCCGAACCGAGGGGAAACCAGTATTCCCACCCCAGCTCGACGCCTCTCACCAAGGGCAACTCCAGAGTGGAAGAGAGTCCAGCCCCTCTCAAGGAGACTGGTTCCGGAGCCCACGCTGTGCGTCGAGGCGAGGCCGACTATATCTAGCCGGAAACTCTCTACCTCGCGCACCAGCTCAGGCTCCTTTCCCGCCAGCGAGGTGACGTTCCACGTCCCTAAAGCTAACTTTTGCAGCCGAGGATCGGACCGCCAAGGCCCCCGCCTTCGGCCGCCGCCCGTCTCACACTGCACCCGACCCCCATGACCCCTCCTGCGGATGGTGAGCCCACTGGAAGAGGGTCCCACGTTGTCTCTTCGGGCTGTGCCCGACCGGGCCCCATGGGAAAAGGCCCGGCCACCAGGCGCTCGCCATCGAGCCCCACCCCCGGGCCTGGCTCCAGGGGGGGGCCCCGGTGACCCGCTTCCGGGCAGGGGCAACTGAGAACCATTGTTGTATTTCTTCATGGTTGGTTTTTTGAGCCACTCTTTGTCTGGTCTTTCACCTGGAACCTGTTTGCCTTGGGTGACCCTACCAGGGGCATGAAGCCCCCGACAACATAGCTTCCAGGATCACTAGGACACGCAAACCCCTCCACCGCGGTAAGGTGGTGACTCAAGAACAAGGTTCAGTTTAGTCAAATGTGAAAATAAAACAACCAAGGTTTTGCACTAGCAGTTTAAACTGTGTGAAATGTAACTGCTATGTTTGAATAGATTACTGGGATCTTAATGGCTGAGACTGTTTCACTATATTTTTAGATGTATGTTTTAGTTTTATCTGAGCCTGGCATCACCGCAGTAGTGTCAGTTAGGGTCAGTAGCCTGTATTGGCATAAGCACATACAATCTAGGTTAAATTAGCTTGAGATGGTGCATTGTTTTATTCCCGTTTAGGATAGATTATTACCTGAATTTCAGTCACAGACTTCAGAGTTCATAAGTGTTCATGCTAAACTGTCATAACTGATATTTTTACACGTTAGTTTTGTTGGCATGTGGTTGGTTGGCATGTGGTTTGTATCGATGCATGTGATTGGATGTGAATACGTACACAGTTTGTGTTTTAGTTTTTTTGATACTGTACATTTATAACCTCAGTGAGGTATATTAAGAGATTAGAAAAACGCTTTTTTCAGTGCAAACTGTCCTTGTGAATTGTGAGCAGCTGTATGGCTCGTGTTGATGCTATTGGGTCAGGGATTTAGGAGGAAACATTGTTTTCTATCACTTTACTATATGACATCAGAATGCCAATATTCTGCAGAATGCTTTTCTTTGCAGGTTATCTTTTGACATTCAAGAATAGTAAACCAAATGTTGGATCTGGATTTAAAGTAGAATTTGGTTGAGTTTTGTGGGCTAAATGTTACCATGAAGATTTTTTTTTTTTTCTGTATTGTTTGTTTTGAAATTGTTTGTTTGAAAAAAGAAATTGTGAGCACAGTTATTTTGCTTGTTATTTCCAGTTATATGAGCCAAAACTAGCAAAAACAGCATATCGCATATGTATCACACCAAAGTTCAATCTCAAAATCTCCATTTATTGTTTGTATCCATATAATTTACTATATGTTGATATATTATTCATGATAATTTCTACTACAATGTATATGTGATATGTATAAATAATTCTGCTGAATTTGAAATTAATATGTATTATGTTCTTGTAACCAAAACCTGTTTTGTTTATTGGGATGCACAGTCATATTCACGTATGTGTATCTTTAAGTGATGCCTTTGAATGGCTGTTATACATAAACACAATTTTCGTCTGCACTCTAAAGGTATAAAAAATATATACAATTATTCAGTGCTACTTGTTTTGAAGCATTTAACACTGGAAATATACCTGTAAATTACCATGAGTTTGAAATGTGTATATATTCATATATATTCATAAGAGATGTATCACCCAATGTATTTTACATTGTAAAAAATATCTACATAGATCATATAACTGTTTAATAAAATATTTTCAATTACCAAATTTTACTGCATCAGTTATTTGATGAATTTAAAGTAAAAATAAATAAAAGTAAGCCTATTTTAATAATATACTTAATTACTTGTTAAGTGCTGTAACCATCCCATTGGCACTACAATTGCCCACCAAATAGAACATCCACACTGGTCTGAATGGAATCAAATGGTCTTTGTTGAAGCCTGAATCTGTTCAGTCATCGTAAAACAGATCAACTCCCCCTGACTCACAGGCATCACATGGCCCAAGGCCAGCTCATCTGTCATCATGACCTACTGCCTGGCTCAAAGGTTTGCAGGTGGCCTAGTCACACATCCCAATGAAGAAACTCATACAAAGAAAATGCCATGAAGTGACTGTTGTCATTCAAGTCCCCCAGAACGAATAACAGAACTTCAAGTGCCAAACTGTCACAAATTAAAATGATAGCTATGAGGATAACCATACCAAGCAAACATTTGCACAAGAGCCCAATAGAGAGGTCATTAACTGGATTCTTAGATATCAGTGTACGCAGATGGATACAGACACACAGTACGCCTTTTGTCACCCCCAGCTGGCTCCGCTGAAAAGACGTCTGAATGATCAGTGTGTCATTCTGGTGCCTGGTACATCACCAGCAACACTGAGATGGGATTAAAAAGGATTTGAATTGTATTACATCACTTTTTGTGAATTAGATGTAAACATGTTTTGCTGTCCAGACCATTATGTAATATGTATAAATGTACTTTTTCAGGATTCGATTAGCGTTTTACATTTACATTACATTTATGTATTTAGCACATGCTTTTATCCAAATTGACTTCCAAAAGAGAGCTTTACAAAAGTGCATAGGTCACTGATCATAACAACGAGATAGCCCCAAACATTGTGGGTAGCCAAAACATGAAGCATACATTGTGAAAACTAAATAAGTCCCAAAGGGAAGAACCATAAGAGCATGTAGTTGAACAAGTTACCATTAAACAATTTAACAACATGAACCTCAAAAAAGTGCAAGGGTGTACCTGTTTTAATCATTTTTGTTCTCTGACCAACAGAACCAAAGGTCTAACATGGTTCTATTGATGATGCATTTGAGAGTTACCACAGGAAGAAAAGAGACATTTGGCCCCCAAATATCCCAACATCCCATCGTATCCCAACAAGCTTCAATATCATGCACAGGCAGGACCATATGATGTTGGTGTGCTATGCATGTTAAACTATGTCGACATGTTTCTAGAATACGAGAGTCATATGCAAAAGGAATGCCTGAAAGTGGAGGCCAACAAATGTTCTAAACTGACAAGAGGCTAGAGAGGGGTGGAGTTTGTTCGACAGGGAATCATTGTAGACCAACTACAAAGAGGTTTTTACATCTGAAAGTTCAGTCAGGCTGATGTCTGTCTCTGCATGTTGGGCTGGCAGAAGGCAGCTTGTTAATAGAAGAGGTGAGAGGACGTTCTGGGGAGTTTTTGTTGGTTTGTGTGATTCTTTTGTTTACAATCCTCTGGAACATTTGCTGGTTGTCCGTATCTCCTGTTTTTTCATCTTAAGGGACATTTCCATCAAATCTTTCAGAGGAAAAAGGAAAATGACGATCTGTGGACGGCTGTGTCTGTTGATCTTGCTCGGGATAGTCAGTCTGGGTGAGTGACCCGGCAGGACAACACCCTTTTATAATGTGTTGTTAGAAACTAATACTTTTATGCAACATGATTTCTGGATTTACATCATTTAAAATGTTACATTGTATACAGATAGTGACGACCGTCTTGATTATTAATAGGTTACTAAATCAATTAGTAATCTTTCAATAATTATTGGGTCCTGTTGAAATCACGACATTGTACTAATTACATTATTTGTGAGATATTTTATTTATTTGATTTACGTTCAACAGATGCCATATAAACATCTTTAATTTAGGAAATGGTATGAATCCCAAATATAAGTGTGACTGCTGGAGGTGCTGGATGTTGTGTTCCAGGCTCGTCCCTACGGTGTTTCAAGTGTTCGGACTACACTGGCCAGTGTGAAAATGTGAAAGAATGCACTTATGAAGACTCATGTATATCTCTAAGTGAAAGAGGTGTGTTATTTTATCGCATACAGACCAAAATAAAAATATATTGATTGATATAAAATTAAATTAAAAAAAGA
This sequence comes from Hypomesus transpacificus, assembly GCF_021917145.1. Lineage (NCBI taxonomy): Eukaryota > Metazoa > Chordata > Actinopteri > Osmeriformes > Osmeridae > Hypomesus > Hypomesus transpacificus. The sequence goes on from NC_061073.1 coordinate 9,886,804, forward strand.
TTTTTATTCACATTACCCAGTGCCGTGGTGCTTGATAGCTAATGACAGTATTCTGGTCTCTGGTCTACACAGGTGGGAAAACTATTCGCCAGTGCATCCGGTACACAGATTGCGACAATTCTCGGCTCATGCAAATGTTTCCTGCCATCTCGGAGTTCACCTACAGGTGCTGCAGCAGCGACATGTGCAACAGCGGCACCCCTCTGACGGCACGAGGGTCTGCTTCAGCTCTGATGGGCTCTCTGCTGGTGCTGTGGTGGTGCCTACTCTAGGACTCACACAACGGACAGTAGGGCCACTGACAGTCAGCATGCTACAGAAACTGTGGATATGGTTGGAGTCCGTTGTCATTGTGCTATTAACTATGACAGAATTGTTATTTTGTGAAACGTGTACGTAATTGATGTAGTCTTTAACCTGATGTTTAAATGTGCCTTCCGAGTATAATTGTGCAGCTGCTGTAAAATAATTGCTCCTTGTTTGTTGGTTCATTTATTAGTTAGGTTTAGTATTGGTTTGTATTTTACTAACATGAACTAGACTCATAAACAGCCTTGTTATGTAATTGCGATATCATTAGCGCATGTTTCATTAAATCATACATGTTTGACTTTTGTTTTTGAAGAATACTTTTTCCTTTAGCACGCATTGTGAAGACTTTAAACATTGACACAGTGTGTCTAACTCCAATTCCTAATATGTACGATCATAAATCAATTGTTTAGAAAAATAACAAAAATCCCAACAATGACCATCAGGGCTGTTGGAGCCTCGTTCCTCATCACTGCCCTCTTCAGATACAACAAACTAAACCAAAACAAAGATTTATTCAAGGATCATTTCACGCATTTGACGTTATATATACATACAGTACACAGATAAATCAGAATCAATAATAAAAAATGTCTGTTTTCCTCTGAGCAGCTTCACATACCTGATATGCTTGAAACGAAGGAGCAGAACAGCATCAGAAATAGACTGTACAGCGTCAGGTACCTGCAGGAATAACAGGGACTGTCTTTGAGGTTACTACTTTGCAGTGCTTTCAGTATAACGCAATTCTGTGTGAATATAGAGGGTTACATAGTGGACAGCTCTTTGAAAGACAACACACAGTGTGCTTGTTCTAAACCAATTAACCAAAATTAAAATGTCAACAAAAGTCGAATTACATTTGCAAGGAACTGGAATTAAAATTGAATAAGTTAATAAACTCCACATCAAAAGCTGATATGAACCTTAACAGTTCCAGATAGTTTTTATGGATCACTTCCTCCCTCGTATCCCTCCCCCTCCTCCGTCGCCCGGCCGATCACTTCCAGCTGCACCCTTTTCTTTTGACCGTTTCTCTCCTTCGGCTTCTCCTCCTCCTTCTCCTGCTCTCTGTCTGCCTGCGTGTACCAGGGCTGGGCTGTGGAGCTCTCCCCCACCCTGCCCCCTCTCCGGAAGCCTCCTCTGCCAGCTCTCACCAGCCCCCAGCCTTGCAGCTTCCCGTCGGCGGCCCCCCCGTCCTGGCCCCCCCGGATCTGGTCCAGCTCTTTGGCGCTGAGGGCCGGCATGCGCACCGAGACCGTGTTTCCAAACTTGGAATAGTCGACCGAGTAGCGTCCGTCCTCCTCCGTCATGATGGAGACGAAGCGCCGGCCCCAGAGGATCTCGTCTGGTGTATATGAGGTACGTGCCTGCATGGTGATACCTGTGGTCTCCACAACACCTGGCAATCCACAGGACAAATCCGGTGTAGGTTTCACAGACACAAAAAACATCCCTAGCTACTTCTGACAAACAGCAAACACTCTGTGGCTACTTTTGAGACAACAGCATTGTGACATGGGGGCTGAGTGAGAACAGCTTGGAAGCACTGTCATAACCATAACTAGTCTAAACATGTGTTCAGTTGACGACATGCTAACAACCTGTACCTTCCAGGATGACGATGATCTCCAGGTCCTCTGTGTTGAGGGAGTTAGCAGAGAGCTCGTACAGGGGGCTGCCCCTCTCGATGGTGTGGCTGATGATGAGAGGGGACACCAGGAAGATGCCGTTGCTGCGGAGAGGGTTCTCCACCTGGATGTCCAGCTGGCACACAGGGACCACCTCTCCTTCAGCCGTGACCGTCCTGCGGATCACCTGCAGGAGACACAGACACCAGCTCTCTGCTTCACGCCTCTCAGAGCTCTTCATCCTGCACATCACGTCCCAGGTCTACATTACAACACTCTCAAGTACTGCTTCTAGAACTGGGAAATAACTCCTAAGCCTTACTCGTAGTGTAGCACATTATGGTGGCAACTTCTAGCATAAGGGCTGAGTATTTGTTACCTAACCTGGGCCCGTAGACAGGGGCGGTTCGGGTAGTTAGAACGATACCCCCCCCCCCCCCCCGCCCACACTGCCAAAGGTCCAGATTTTATTTTTTTAATCTCATAATTTAAATACAAAATGGGGGGAAAACTGCAAAATAATCCACTAAAAGAACCCCCCCCCCTTCCACTAGGCTGACTACGGGCCTGTAACCTTCCACTAGGCTGACTACGGGCCTGTAACCTTCCTCTGGGCTGACTACGGGCCTGTAACCTTCCTCTGGGCTGACTACGGGCCTGTAACCTTCCACTAGGCTGACTACGGGCCTGTAACCAGACTTTTTGAAGTGATAGAACGTGTCTTTGACACATCTCCACAGTAAACGTCTCACCTGCAGCTGGATGGTGGCTGATATGATCATGCTCTTCCTCAGGTCTCCCACGCGGAACATGAAGGTGGGCCGGCCGTTGCGTGGAGCGATAACGGCGTTCTTGGAGAAGATGAGGGTCTCTGCTCGCCGGTTGGCCTGCGCCGTCTTCATGAAGACGCACCCCAGCATCACCGCATTAATGATCAGCCCCAGAATGTTCTGGATGATGAGGACGGTGATCGCTAGCGGGCACTCCTCTGTCACCATGCGCCCTCCAAAACCGATGGTCACCTGGGGGAGAATGTCAAAATGTTGACTTAGTGTACGCTAGGTGTTTGAGTCCCTTACAGGATTTGAAAGTGATGCGAGGAGCTAAGTAAATATGATTGAAGATGGTGTAGGCAATGGTGTTGAGAAGCACTTTTTGTCACATTTGCCCAAATAAACTTTACATCTTGATATCAACCAATGCATCTAAAGGTTTGAGATGGGGAGTAACGAAGTAAAAATATTTAGTTACGTACTTAAGTAGATTTGTTTGGTATCAGTACTGTACTTCAGCTTAAAACCTACCTTTTTACAGAAGCATTTAGTAATTTTATCTCAAAAGAGTTTTACTACTTTTATTAGTTATATTATTGTTCTTATAGATTTGCTATTTTAATTGTTACTTTTGTCACTTGTTTTTATTGATTTTATGTTAAGCACTTTGAGCTACAATTCTTGTATGAAATGTGTTATATAAATAAAGTCTTACTTACTTGACTATTTATTTTTCGGACAATTTTTTACTTTCACTCCTTACATTTTTTACAGAAATATCTACACTTTCAACTTCTTAAATTTTCAAGGGTCTTCTTACTTTAGTTTGAATCAGGTTGTGTAGGAGGTAAGTGGGCCTCACCTGCACTTCAATGGAGAAGAGAAACGCCGAGGTGAAGGACTGGATGGCAGTGACACAGGGCACCGGCCCAGGCTCACCGCTGGGGTCACGGGGCTCCAGGTCTCCGTGGGCGAAGGCGATGAGCCACCACGCCATGGCGAAGAGCATCCACGAGCAGAGAAAAGCTGAGGTGAAGATTAGGAGAGAATGCTGCCACTTCAGATCTACCATGGTGGTGAAAACATCCTGCAGGAATCTGCCCTGCGAGAGACGAGAAACGCATTTAATATTCAATTAATTTAGTGGACGCTTCTATCCAAGGCGACATCGGCCTATAGGCCCATAGTCAATGTAGCTGATTACTACTAACCTGCTTTTACTTCCAATAGTCACACTACCGTGATTGATCTGGCTTGAAGATGAAAGATAAACAAAGATACCTGTTCCCGGATATTCTTGTGGGCGACATTGCAAGATCCACTCTTGGTGATAAAACGCGCACGCTGGGACTTTGCCCTGAACCTGTTGGGCTGGTTCGCATCTTCTGCTAGTCGGGTCAATAGGAACCCGTCCGGTAGTAATCCCTTTCGGGCAAGCATTTTTCTGTTGAGACATAATGCGGTATTTCACAACTAAAACAATGTCATACAACAATTCTGGCGGTGTTCCAAAGTGGACAATGGATGAGATGCCAGATGGATGTTACACAATACACTGCATTTCATATGGGCATTCAAGCTTTTAAATAATAGTTATATACATTCAACAAAGAAAATGTTGTCATGTTAAATGTAGCCTAAGCCTAGATTTTGAAAGAAAATTGATTCTAACAATATGTTTACAGTTTAGCATTATCACACCATCCGACAATAACATTTGTTTACTCAGTTGGCTCAGATGGGATTTTACATTTTTATTTTTGAAAATTAAACAAATATTGGACATTGACATAAAGCAACTGTTTAAGCATGCAGTCTACATTTCGCAGGTGCTCAAGGAAATTATTTTAAAAGACGCTCGCGGATATAAACATTTCGACAGCTGGCAAATGATGAGCAAGGTTATCTGCTTTCTAAAACCATAAACCTGTATGAAATGTTTTACCTGCATCGTCATACGTGCATTACTTACCTTCAGTAAATTGGTTATTTGGTGAGCAATAACACATATGTTAAAATCACTCAAAATCCATATTTAGCTTTTTCTATCGTGCTCTTTTCCTCGAAACGATAATTTAGCGTTAGAATTTAGCTGTTGTATCACTTTGGGCTGGACGAGTTTCCGTAGCAGTGCAAACGTCATCAATATCAACAACCAAGATGGCCGATTGGAATCGAGGTAAGAAAGTGACACGTATTCAAGTATGTTTTTTTTAATGTTTGTCTACTACAAACCATATTTCACATTGACAAATATATATTACAATGAGTAACATATCAGTAGGCACGTTTTGGAAACAATATGACCGACGTGAAGCTGGTAGTCGAGTAGGCTACTGTTCCAACAGGCTCTGGTTATAACAAGTAGCAAGAAAACCAATTAACTAGTGTAAGTGATAGCCCATAACTTCTGAGTTAATTGTGGAGCTTGGCTACACTGATACAAATATTTATTTACAGGAAATGGGGCTGTCGACGATATGCTGGACGCTGAAAATAAACTTCTTGCGGACAATTTGGCGAGCAAGGTCTCAAGATTGAAATCGGTATGTGATCGTTACTACAACCCCCTCGTTAAATCACAATGTAAGATGTTTTCTACAAAAGCATGTTGTGAATAATCGTCTCAAATCGGTGTGGTTTCTTGTCCTCTCTGACAGCTTGCCTATGACATTGACAAAGAAGCAGAGGATCAAAATTCATATTTGGATGGCATGGTACGTTTTAAATAACACTGCTAGACAAATATAATTTGAAGGGAGCATAAGGTTGATGGCAAAAAGATGATTTTTCTATGCACTGTATCATTCACGTTATTTATCGTTTATCCCATCTGAAGGATTCCAATTTTCTAAGCGCAACAGGGCTGTTGACTGGCAGTGTGAAGCGCTTCTCCACCATGGTCCGATCTGGCAGAGACAACCGCAAGATCCTGTGTTACGTGTCAGTGGGGCTGGTGGTGTTGTTCTTCCTGCTGTACTACCTTGTCTCCAGGATCCAGTCCTGAGGAGACCCAGGAAGAAGGACGTGACACTACTTGACATGCAGACACGTGACTTTACATTTGTTGTGCATTCTTCATCATGAAGACTGTGAATAGGGAGATGACTCGGTTGTCAAGGTTTTGACACTGCTATGACCCACTCAATTTCTCTCAAGCCCTGCCCATCGAGAAGTATAAATGGTGTATAAGCATTTATTTATTTTTACTCAGTTGTATGAGAATTATAGCCCTTGTACATACCTTATTTGAGATATTACAGATCATTTATAATCGTGAACATGTGGATGGTGTCAGTTTGGACTTGTAGGCACATTGGAAGGGTTAAGTCTGTGGGATGATGTGCCAGTAACTTGAGAAGAATGACAGTACTTCATAGGGAAATTCTGGATGATGTTGGGACATATTTGGGAGTAATTCATCTTTTGATAGTCTTATTTACTGAAATATTGGAGGTATTTGTTTTAGTCCATGATTGATTAAAACCAGCAGTTGTATAATTGGGAAAACTGGGATCCAGTGTTTGGACAGAATGTTAATTTTACATTTTAAGCCAAGGAAAGAAAAAACTTCATAGGTAGGACCTGCTGTTATGTAGATATCTGTTTTGTGATTATACCTACTACTTTCCAGCTTTGGCACACAAGACATATTTTGTAATAACTGATACCATACTTGCATTTTGAAGATTTCTTGCTTTATTAACATGTTCCTTCTTTGATCTTTTAAAATGAATTAATTTAAGTAGAATTTGTCTTTTCATACCAGGAGATTGGGAGTTCTAATGGGCCACATTCCAAAAATATGATGGCCTACATAGCAGCAGTTTATTAATGTTTCACAAAACAATTAATTTTGTTTATATTGTTGAAATTGATGAAATGGATACGATTGTTTCTACTAGATTTCCATTCCTGGAGATCATGCAGTGGAAAATGGCTTTGAAGGAAATAAAACGAACTCCTGAATGAATCAACTTGTATTCTAGCATTGGTAGCCTGCATTGCTGGTTTCGTGTTGCGTCGTGTTTTTTCGGTCATTTCCGCCGCATCTCCTTCCTGTGAGTTGATAGAAGCAAAGGCGAACGTTGGACGCCATTTCTTGTCGGTTTTTAATCTTTTGTTTGAAATAATAATTTTAGTTCAGTCCTCAGATTTGCATATTGAATTATCAAATGATTTGATCCTGTGCACTGTACACTACAATAGGGAGGGTGCTATCCAATCCGATTGACCCTCGGTTTGATTCGGCTCACATCGTTCGTTGTAGGAAAAATGGACGAGACGGACTCGGCAACGAAAGGACTGGCGCTGGATGAAGCGTCCTCAAGCGCTGCTGTTGAAACGGTGGAGGAGGGGGTGGATTCGGATACAGAATCGGAGGCCGAAGTCACAACGATGACGGTAATGGGAGAACCGGGGAACATCGACATTGGAGCCGAGTCCTTACCGAACCCTGACGATGCTGAAGCAACGTTTGCGGGCAAGTTTTTGTAGCTAGCTTGATGTACTAGTAAACACTACGAAATTGCTGTACTACCAGCTATAAACCGTTGACATCAGGGCCAGTTTAGCTAGATTGGTAACAGCTAGATAATCAGTCTAACTTGCTAACGTTAGCTAGCTATATTATTCAGTTATTTAGCAATAGCAGCTGGTAAAGGACATTTACTAAAAAGTTTCAGCTCTCAAGCTATTTATCTACAACTAAACGTTTACGCTAGACATAATATCGCTAGACTGCAAGACGTTTCAATAACATGTAGCCTACAATTACTGTACAGCAACAGCTACATTTTATTTCATCATATGTCCATTCATTAAAAAGCTTTTCAAGTGTAAGTTAATATGTAGTTTTGATTCATGTAGCCAGACTCAAAGTAAAATAAATTGTTGTCATAAAATAAAACCACATAATTCTTCAATCTGTCTCATCTTCAGAAGTGAGTACAGTCACAGTGGAAGGGGTTCACCCTACCGAGGACAATGTCTTCACCGCTACCATGGCAACCTCAGCTTCTATACCAGAACACGTTCTTGTAAGTTGACCAACTTTTAAGTTATATTAACAAAGTCTGCAGTATCTAATTCTAGTCCTACTGTCCTACTCTCAAAATCCACTTCACCATATCCAGTGATCAAATTCCAACCAATACAGTGTTCATGTTTAAAGTAAGCAAACCATGAGCAGCCATGCCTAGCTGTCTCTGCCAGCATGTTAACCCTCCTCCCCATGCCAGACTGGCAGGACCACTCTGCAGATCAGTGACAGCATGCACCCCCAGAAAGCCACCCTGATAGTGGTGCACACGGACGGACGCATCGTGGAAGCAACAGGACTGAAAGGCTCTGCTGCGGTCGTGACCTCTGGTGAGTCTCACCCCAGAACAGCTCTCTTCATCTTCCTTTTCTGACAAACGCAGAGCGAACGTTTAGTGATCTGTGTTTCCCTCTGGGATCCTGGCAGACCCCCGGACTCCCACCACACCGATGACCCCCGGTCAGGACAAAGATGGCTGCTCCAAATACAACTGGGACCCGTCTGTGTACAACAACGAGCTGCCTGTTCGCTGCAGGAACAGCAGTGGGATCCTGTGCAAGAACAGACTGGGCTCAGGTATAAGGGTCCACTAGAGGGAGCCCTTGCACTGTTGTGAATATGGAAGCTGTTTCTGCTGTGCTGTACTGATCTTAGCAGTTAGACTGGTTTATTTGAGTTTTTTTATCTAAGCAACTGTCTGTGCATGTACGTATGCACCTTTCGGGTATTATATTCAGAAATATGGATGACCCAGCTGTGGAGGTTTCACTGTACATGGGCAGGGCATGTCCCACCCACATTTGAAAACAAACCTACGCCCATCGAGTGACCCTGTCTGTCTTCATGTGTCATCCATATTTGGATCTGTCCATCTGATCCTGGGATGTGATTGAGGCTGAGCAGTCATAGAGTAGAGGTGGTCCAGCTCCTGGCTGTACTGACCATGGTCCTGTGTGGCAGGAGGGAAGGGCCGCTGCATCAAGCACAACAACAAGTGGTACACTCCCACGGAGTTTGAGGGTATGGCGGGCCGGGCCAGCAGCAAGGACTGGAAGAGGAGCATCCGCTATGCTGGCCGCCCACTGCAGTGCCTCATCCAGGTGAGCTGGGATACCAGGCCCTCTGTCTTTGGGGTGTCTCACTGTGTGGGAGAGGGTTACCATGTGGGGTGTCTCACAGTGTGGGAGAGGGTTAGCATGTGGGGTGTCTCACTGTGTGTGGGAGAGGTTTAGCATGTGGTGTGTCTCACAGTGTGGGAGAGGGTTAGCATGTGGGGTGTCTCACTGTGTGTGGGAGAGGGTTAGCATGTGGGGTGTCTCACTGTGTGTGGGAGAGGGTTAGCATGTGGGGTGTCTCACTGTGTGTGGGAGAGGGTTAGCATGTGGGGTGTGTGTGTGTGTGTGAGAGGGTTAGCATGTGGGGTGTCTCACTGTGTGTGGGAGAGGGTTAGCATGTGGGGTGTCTCACAGTGTGTGAGAGGGTTAGCATGTGGGGTGTCTCACAGTGTGTGAGAGGGTTAGCATGTGGGGTGTCTCACAGTGTGTGGGAGAGGGTTAGCATGTGGGGTGTCTCACAGTGTGTGGGAGAGGGTTAGCATGTGGGGTGTCTCACTGTGTGTGAGAGGGTTAGCATGTGGGGTGTCACAGTGTGTGGGAGAGGGTTAGCATGTGGGGTGTCACAGTGTGTGGGAGAGGGTTAGCATGTGGGGTGTCTCACAGTGTGTGGGAGAGGGTTAGCATGTGGGGTGTCTCACTGTGTGTGAGAGGGTTAGCATGTGGGGTGTCTCACAGTGTGTGGGAGAGGGTTAGCATGTGGGGTGTCTCACTGTGTGTGGGAGAGGGTTAGCATGTGGGGTGTCTCACAGTGTGTGAGAGGGTTAGCATGTGGGGTGTCTCACAGTGTGTGAGAGGGTTAGCATGAGGGGTGTCTCACAGTGTGGGAGAGGGTTAGCATGTGGGGTGTCTCACAGTGTGTGGGAGAGGGTTAGCATGTGGGGTGTCTCACAGTGTGTGGGAGAGGGTTAGCATGTGGGTTGTCTCACTGTGTGTGGGAGAGGGTTAGCATGTGGGGTGTCTCACTGTGTGGGAGAGGGTTAGCATGTGGGGTGTCTCACAGTGTGTGGGAGAGGGTTAGCATGTGGGGTGTCTCACTGTGTGGGAGAGGGTTAGCATGTGGGGTGTCTCACAGTGTGGGAGAGGGTTAGCATGTGGGTTGTCTCACTGTGTGTGGGAGAGGGTTAGCATGTGGGGTGTGAGAGAGTTAGCCTGTGCTGTGTGGAAGGGACTGACTCCGACCTGTGTGCCTGACAGGAGCGGATCCTGAACCCTCACGCTGCATCCTGCACGTGTGCGGCCTGCTGTGACGACCTGGCACTGGTGAGTCACGGGGGCCATGACCTCCATAGCAACAGGACCTCTATAGCAACATGTCCTGTTAGCCTGCCGATATACACAGCTGTAAACAGCACAGCGGTCTCCACAAGTCTGGACTCTGTAATAAGGAAACCTTCAAAAGTTGCTGTGTCATCCCAACCCACCGGACCTGTCATCTGTATGGAAGAGATACGACGACTCTATATGTGTAACACAAGTACACGAGCACATGGAGAGCATGCACAGACACAGTCTGCTGTTATTTAATCCCACAGAAACTCAGACCTGTCTCTTTTCATTGTTTCCAGTGCACTAAAGATGGCGAGTCTTTCGGAGCAGAGAACATAAATATGGTAATAAAAATAGATGATTCTAAAACTGGTTGTTCCCATCCTTGATTGTGATTGGCTATATCGCGTTCCATGCCATTGTAAAATCCAGCATAACCTCACAGGTTGTCCTCATAACATTCTTTAACATTCCATATTACTGCGCATCGAAAATTTCAAATGGAAAAAGATGGCAAAGATGTCCATCTGGCTGTTGCGTGGCAATGATTTATGTAGGAACAATACTTTGTAGTAGCGGTAGAATGACGGTTTATTATTGAACATTTTTCTAATTGTTTTTATTGATGAAACCGTATCAAATATTTGTAGTAACAGTTTTAGAAAAGCAGAAAAAAAGCAGAAAAGCAGAACAGGTAAGGGGGTTTTCGGCACTCCGCTACGCATCGTGCCTAACAACTCCCCTTACCTGTTCTAAAATCAGCGTAAACCACGGCCTCTTGGGGCTTATTGCTTAATTTACTTTCACTTGTGGAGAAGACGACAAGCAGGGATTGATGTTTCTTATGCTTTTTTAATCATTCTGCTTATTCACAGATTGATTTACAGAGCAGGGCCCAGTGTGGCTATTTTGTTTCAAGAAGATTTTATCAACAAAAAGCACTTTGTTTAGCTTTTTTTTAGCAGGCAGCAAATACACATTTAGGGAAGGCTAGTTTCATCAGCCCCAGAGAGTATGATGCTAAACATTAAAATATCTAGCTATGAAAGAAAAGGAAGAATCGAATTTATGGTTTTATGTCTCTGCTGTCCAGACTGGACCCGTGAGGTTGTTTGTCCCATATAAGAGGCGTAAGAAGGACAACGACCAGCCCTCCACCCCCGAGAAGAAGGAGCTTTCCCCAGCCAAGAGCATCACGCTGGCCCCGGGAGCCACATGTGAGTCCCTTAAACCCCCTCCTGTCCTCCTCTGCTCTGCTCTCCTCTGCTCTGCTCTCCTGTCCTACTCTCCTCCCTGCTTCCCTCCTCCTATCCTCCTCCCCTCCCTCCTCCTCTCCCTTCCTCTCCTTCCTTCTCTCCCTTCCACTCCTCATCTCTCTTCCTCTCCTCATCGCCCTCCTCTCCCTTCCCCTCACCAGTTGTCCCAGACCGATTTGGCTGATCTCTTCACGATGTTCAGTTTGAGAAGAGCGTCAGGTCTTTCAACCTCTTTGTACATCCTGCGGTCGAGTGCCTGCAGTCCACACAGCAGCGTGGTTGCAGACGCGTGTTTAGAGGCAGGGCAGATGTGTTTAGAGTCAGGGCAGAGGATAAAGTGGAGGCGCGTCACCTGCCTTGTCAGACTGGCACGGCGGGTAGCGTCCCCCTGCAATTAGCCCCCCGGCTACCTGGCGTAGCGGCCGTTAGCACTTACCTCAAACGCTTGTCTGTCATCCAACAGTTTGTAAACACCCTCAGCTGTAGGACAGTGTGTAATGGGAATGTTTCCGCTGAAGGATGCCATTGTCTGTCTCTCTCAGGGATCCTAATCTAACTCTTACTGCCCACATGTGGACTTTTACAGTTTTCTCTCTGTTTCCTAGTGTTATCTCATTCTCCACCAGACAGAATCAGAAGTCTCAGGGTTTAGCGCGCTGCCGCAGCGCCTCAGATTCTGAGGTAGCCAGTCTCTTTAGAATTGACTGCTTATTGAAATGTAATCTTTCTGACATCTCTGTCGCGGGACACAGTTCTTTTAAAAATACTACTTTGAAAAACGCACTTCTGGAATGGTCCAGACGCCATTTTGAAAGATTAATCTTTGTGGTGGTCCATTCAAAGAAATATGTCATGTGTTCTGAGGTAAATTGAGCCAAAAACCCTTAACCACATAAGATTATTGAAACAACAGATTTATTAGAGTAGAGATTACCTGTTTGCTAGTTGAAGTTTGGTTTGACACTCAACCAGACAGTTTTTAATCTGTCAGGTTTATTTTAATTATGTACATTTTTCATGCTGTAAACAGCAAACAGCCCAGGCTGGATTTGACCCCAGGTCGCTGCGGTAAGGCCTCAGCTTACATACTAAGACCCAGTCAGCCAGGTGTGAAGGTGTTTGTCTGTGTGTCCCTCAGTCACCGTGTCCACGTCCGGACAGATCACCACGGCCGGCACACTGACCTTCGACAGGACGTCTGCAGACAACGCCAGCGCCATCTTGACTGAGGGCTCAGCTTCCAGCGATGTCTTCTCCAGCAGCTCAGGTACCTGCAGCCTCACACACCTTACCCTGCCTCACATACCTTACCCTGCCTCACATACCTTACCCTGCCTCACACACCTTACCCTGCCTCACACACCTTACCCTGCCTCACATACCTTACCCTGCCTCACATACCTCACACACCTTACCCTGCCTCACATACCTCACACACCTTACCCTGCCTCACATACCTCACACACCTTACCCTGCCTCACACACCTTACCCTGCCTCACATACCTCACACACCTTACCCTGCCTCACACACCTTACCCTGCCTCACATACCTCACACACCTTACCCTGCCTCACATACCTTACCCTGCCTCACATACCTCACACACCTTACCCTTCCTCACACACCTTACCCTGCCTCACATACCTCACACACCTTACCCTGCCTCACACACCTTACCCTGCCTCACACACCTTACCCTGCCTCACATACCTCACACACCTTACCCTGCCTCACACACCTTACCCTGCCTCACATACCTCACACACCTTACCCTGCCTCACACACCTTACCCTGCCTCACACACCTTACCCTGCCTCACATACCTCACACACCTTACCCTGCCTCACACACCTTACCCTGCCTCACATACCTCACACACCTTACCCTGCCTCACACACCTTACCCTACCTCACATACCTCACATACCTCACACACCTCACACATTTCACCCTGCCTCACACACCTCACCCTGCCTCACATACCTCACCCTGCCTCACACACCTCACCCTGCCTTACTTAACTCACACACCTTACCCTGCCTCACACACCTTACCCTGCCTCACACGTCTCACCCTGCCTCACATACCTCACCCTGCCACACACACCTCACCCTGCCTCACATACCTCAGGGTCCCTCTGCCCCCCCCCCCCTCATTACCTGCAGGGTTAAGTGGAAACCCACTCTGAGGAGACCGCAAACAAGCTGGTCTCTCTGTTCACTTGACATACTGGTCAATGGAGGCAGGGGAAAGAAACTGGTGTTAGAGGTAGGGGAGAAAAACTGGTCATGGAGGCAGGAGAGATACTGGTCATGGAGGCAGGAGAGATACTGGTCATGGAGGCAGAAGAGATACTGGTCATGGAGGCAGGAGAGATACTGGTCATGGAGGCAGAAGAGATACTGGTCATGGAGGCAGGAGAGATACTGGTTTAAGGTTGAAAAAGGTGTACTTTTATGTACCGTGGACCAGCCTTGCTGGTGGTGCAGTGATCTGATGTGGAGATGTCCCTCCCTCCCTCCCTGCCTCGGTGGAGAGTGGATTGTGTGGCTAGAAAGGGGCGCTCCAGGGAGCCTAGCCTCTAATCCCATCACAGCTGTGCTGTGGAGACCAGGGGCTATACTTCCCCTCTGAAGGGCTCTCTCTCGCTCTCTCTCTCTCTCTCTCCCTCACTCTCCACTCATTCAATTTCTCTTTTCCCTCCCACTCTCTTTGCCCTTCTTATCATAGCTCTCTCTTTAATCTCTCTCCTTAGTAAATCTCTCCAGCTCTTGCCTTGGCCTGTCAATTTTCAGGATTTTTCTCTCTGCTCTCTTTCTCGCTGACCTCTGTCGTTTCTCTCTCTCTCTCTCTCTCTCTCTCTCTCTCTCTCTCTCTCTCTCTCTCTCTCTCTCTCTCTCTCTCTCTCTCTCTCTCTCTCTCTCTCTCTCTCTCTCCTTCTGTGTCTGTATTTCCCCACTCCTAATGACTGGTCCTCCCTTCTCCATCCTCTCTCCTGGATGCAGGAGGAGATCTGGGGGTGGGGGGGGACCAGGAGGAGATCTGGGGTGGGGCGGGGGGACCAGGAGGAGATCTGGGGGGGGGGGGGCGGGGGGAGCAGGAGGATATCTGGGGGTGGGGGGGACCAGGAGGAGTTCTGGGGGGGGGGACCAGGAGGAGATCTGGGGGGGGACGGACCAGGAGGAGATCTGGGGGGGGGGGACGACCAGGAGGAGATCTGGGGGGGGGGGGGGGGGGGGGGGGGGGGACCAGGGGGAGATCTGGGGGGGGGGGGGACCAGGAGGAGATCTGGGGGTGGGGGGGGACCAGGAGGAGATCTGGGGGTGGGGCGGGACCAGGAGGAGATCTGGGGGGGGGGGGGGGGGGGGGGGGGGGGACCAGGAGGAGATCTGGGGGTGGGGGGGGACCAGGAGGAGATCTGGGGGGGGGGGGGGGGGACCAGGAGGAGATCTGGGGGGGACGGACCAGGAGGAGATCTGGGGGTGGGGGACCAGGAGGAGATCTCTGTCTTTCTGGTTTTCTGTGTCTCACATACACCCAGTGTCAGTTTCTCCTTGTGGTGTGCATGGATGGAACTATATTATACTCTGTGTGTGTGTGAGAGACCTGTGTTGGTGTGAACCATGTTGTGTGTGTGTGTGTGGCTGTGATGTAGCTAACTGGGCCATGTCACCCCATGGGGCCCAAATGATGGGGAAGCCTGTTCCACCAGTCCACACACACACACACATACACACACACACACACACACACACAGCATGTTTCAGAGGTGTGGAAGTGTTTTCTGCCTGGAGCGAGGAAACATTATTATGAATAACAATTTTTTAGCTTTTCTCTGTTCCTGTTGGTGTTGTTGATTCCAACTTACCATAAACTCTCATTTGTCCCAGTTCGCCCAACATTCATTGTGTTCTGCTAGTCTCTCAGTCAGTCTCTCCTGGTTTCTACCAGTCATGACCAGTCTCTCCTCGTGTGATTTCTGGAGGTCTGTTGTAGAGGCTCCTGTGAGGAATGTGTTGTCTCGAGTTAGGAGTGGGCTCTGTGTGTCTGGAGGTAGGAGTGGGCTCTGTGTGTCTGGAGGTAGGAGTGTTGTTCCCGGCTGCCTACCTGCCTCTCCGCTACAGGAAGATTCATCAATGGGACCCTCAGCTCTACATTGCTGTTTCAGTGTGCTAGACCATCCACATATACCCCACCTCCTTTGAGTGTGTGTTTTTCACTGGGTGTGTTCGCTGGGTGTATTTGGGGTATGTGTGTGTGTTTTGGTTTATATATGTTAACAGTATGTGTGTGTTTGCAGTCTGTATGTGGTTACTGTGTGTGTACGTAAGTGTGTGTGTGTGTGTATATAGTGTGTGTGTGTCAGCTGCACATGTACTCAGGGTATGTTGTCCGTCTAGCCTCATTTCCACTCCTTCTCTGTTCCTGTGTGTGTGTGTGTATATAGTGTGTGTGTGTCAGCTGCACATGTACTCAGGGTATGTTGTCCGTCTAGCCTCATTTCCTCTCCTTCTCTGTTCCTGTGTCTGGAACCCTATAAATACACCTCCATCTGCAGGTGGAGAGCCGGCTCTCAGGCCAAGCAAGGTCACAGGCAGGAACAACATCTGGCTGACACCATTCCATTCTTTTTTAATTGTTGGAAAGACGGCCAATAGACAGTCCTAATGATTAACGACTGGTAATTGTAAATCATTGATCTGTACGTTACAATTGAAATGCTTTCATGCAGCTTGGTATAATGTTGGTATTTCAGTGTTATTCCCTGCTCTTTCTCGGTTTGGGTCCACATTGATGAAGGCCATCTGGCATGTATGGTTCAGTGGTACATTACATCTACATGACAAACTACAAATGAGGCAAACAGTGTTATGGCTGTTCTAAATAGTTTGGCTCAAGCTATTTTTCCACTTGTCCACGTGTACAGTCGTGGCCATAAGTTTTGGCAATGACAAATGTGTTTGCTGGTTCAGTAAAGTTTGCTGGTTCAGTAAAGTTTGCTGGTTCAGCATTTGAGGAAAATGTTTTCACATGTTTCTACAGAATACTGGAATACAATGAGGAACATTTCATTTTTTTTTTACTTTTTGGGGGCGAAAATGTCCAATATATGCAGAAAGTCCACTTTTACAGCAAAAAGTCCTCTTTTACAGCAGTCAATCTGCTCCTTAAAATCCAATCAGAATGATAGAGTGATTTCACCTGCCTAGAACTACTTCACACTTTCCCCTGTGCTGATGATATGACTAACTGAAATGATGTTAGCAGTCATTTAATGCCAAGGCCCAGCAAGCTTTGCAAACACAAAATGTACGTCGCTCCCAATACTTTTGGCCACGGCTGTAAAATAACAGGTGATTAGTGCCTGTGTCATCTGCATTATACGTGAAGAAATGAGATTCATAATTTAATAATATATAGTATGGAATGATTTTAGAATATATGAAATGTTGTTGAATGCTTTTCCTCTTACACCTTTTGGCAGAGAGAACGAGGTCAGACCACTTTGTTCTATTATACAGTAGATGGTTCAGGTTACAACTGGCATGGGCTTTTCAGAAGTCACTGAAAACCTTGCACAAATCCTAAGAACTTGCTCTCACCTTTCGAGGCACTCATGCACCCCCTTTAAGAACATGTTGGAGGATATTTGTGTGGTGCAGTCAGTGCTTGAAGTGGGGAAAGGTGTTCCTACTCAAATCATTATGACCTTTGAGATTTCTACAGTGAAAAACAAGACTTTGAGATATTGCTGGTACAACAATTTATTGTAGATGTTGGTGTCATTGACTAAGGTAAGGTTAACGCTGGTAGTTGCAGACTCCTCATTTACGCTAGCTGTTCCGCTCACATCGTTAACGTTAGTTTGAAACTCATGATTCCACCCTTGACGTGTCTGACTCTGGCAAACGCGTTCTTTTAGTACCTTTCTGAAGCCAGGCCAACATAACGACTTACAAACTCCGAAACTCGTTACACTTTTTTAGCTTCTAGGTTTTCAGCAGTGAAAAATCTGTTACGCACTTACGCAGACATCAGACAGCTTTTTCGAAGGGTAGTGTAGTTTATGTAACGTTAGGGTCACTACCAATCTCAGACGCTGACACTTTCCCTGTCAGTGGTAGAGTACCGGGCCGGCTACATGCGAGAAGTAGCGGTACGCAAGCAAAAGTGCCGGTACGCTTAAGAGTCAAATGTAGAAGTGCTGGTATCAGTGAGTACCAGCCCACTTCGAGCACTGGTGTTGGGAAAAACATGTCACTCCTTCTCTCTATTCCCACAATGTCTGTGACTGTTCTTTCTCCCTCACCTATTTTTCTCTCCTTCCTCCTGTCCCCTCCTTCTCTTTCTCTCTCTCTTTCTCTCCCTCACTACCGTCCCTCCATCCTCTCCTCCTCCCCCTCAGTACTGACGGCTCTCCCAGCCCTGGCTCTAGCCCCCCAGCCCGTGCAGGCCAAGGTGGCCCCCCCATCCCCAGGCCTGGTCAACGGGCTGGAGGTGGGGGCCGGGGGGGTGGCGGGGCCCCTGGGGGACCCCCAGAGGACCTGGTCCTGCCTGGAGGAGACGGCCAACACGCTGCTGTCCAGCGTGCAGCAGCTCAAGACCCTGATCCAGCAGGCCAGGCAGCAGGCTGGCCAGCCAGGCCCCGCCCCCGGCTCCGCACTTGCCCCTGGGCCCCCGGGTCAGGACAAAACTCTCAGCACCAGGAAGGAGGTGAGCTCAGCTGTTTGGGAGGAGAGGGGGACTGTAGAGGTAGAAACTGTACGAGTAAATGTGTATGAATCCCAGCCTGACCTAGTGTAGTTAGCTCGGGAGGTGTGTATAGTGGTTGTTGTGAGTCCTGAGGGTGGTGTGGTCTGCAGCGTCCTGCAGCTCAGCCCTTCCAGATCTCCTTCACACACCACGACGACCCCGACGGCAAGAGAGAGCCGGAGATCGCAGAGATCATCATCAACGTACGTGGACACACACACACACACACAGATACACTCACAAACGTAGACACACAGTATGGAGGGGGGGGGGGGGGGGGGTGGAGGAACACACATCAAATCTGTCGGCTGTGTGGTTTGTGGATGCTGATTCTCTGCTTCCTCCCCTGAAGCAAGTGTGTGTGAACTGTGGAAGAGAGGCCATGAGCGAGTGTACAGGCTGCCACAAGGTCAACTACTGCTCCACCTTCTGCCAGAGGAAGGTAAGACTCCCGCAGGCTGGGTGGGGACCCCTGGGGACACCTGGGGACATAAGATGTTATCAGGCCTCTTACATATACGTGAAAAAAAATGTAATGGAGACGTGAAAAAACTATGAAAAATAAAGTATCAAGGAATACACTTTGCTCTTTTCTGGTCAGTTTAGTTTGAGTGGTCATGTAAGAAGAGATTGTGTTGGTCCCGCCTGTAAAGGTTTGATTTTCACAAAACACAGAATAGTATGTTCTCATCTCCTGGTGGTTAGAAGTCAGACCTTCTCAAGATGGTGATCAATGTGTGTAGAAGTCAGTCTGGTCACTCTTGGTCTCTCTCCTGGTTTCTCTCTCTTTCCTGGTCTGTCTCCTGGTCTGTCTCCTGGTCTGTCTCCTGGTCTGTCTCCTGGTCTGTCTCCTGGTCTGTCTCCTGGTCTCCTGGTCTGTCTCCTGGTCTGTCTCCTGGTCTGTCTCCTGGTCTGTCTCCCGGTCTGTCTCCTGGTCTCTCTCTCTTTCCTGGTCTGTCTCCTGGTCTGTCTCCTGGTCTGTCTCCTGGTCTGTCTCCTGGTCTGTCTCCTGGTCTCTCTCTCTTTCCTGGTCTGTCTCCTGGTCTGTCTCCTGGTCTGTCTCCTGGTCTGTCTCCTGGTCTGTCTCCTGGTCTGTCTCCTGGTCTGTCCTGGCTGCAGGACTGGAAGGACCACCAGCACAGCTGCTGCCAGACGGGCGGAGTCGGTCTGCAGGAGGAGGTGGCTGCCATGGCAACCATTGACATGGAGAAAGTGAAGGTGTAGCCGAGGTATCGATGAGCACTCTGACAGCATCTAGACAGCATCCTGCCAGCACCGAGGGGATAACTAAACCAGGCCAGGGCTAGGACCTGGTCTACCCACCAGACTAACTAACCCAGGCCAGGGCTAGGACCTGGTCTACCCACCAGACTAACTAACCCAGGCCAGGGCTAGGACCTGGACTACCCACCAGACTAACTAACCCAGGCCAGGGCTAGGACCTGGACTATACACCAGACTGGTCTTCTGAGCAGACAGAATCCACGATGACGGAATATAAATATATATTTGTTTTTTCTGACCAATCCTAATTTGATGGTATGCTATCGTAAAGAAATTCTGAAAATAGTTTTGGAGAATTTGTTATTGGTTTTCTAGAGTCATCTGTGGACTGAATTCTTTTCTAAAGCAGTGTTTGCTAAACACAAGACCAAACGTTGTTTTCCTTCAGCTGGGTGTGTGGGAGCACGTTCCCTAACATTTCTTCCACTGTGACATATTTAATTCAACAATATATTTTGTATTTATTTATTTATGAGTACATGATGTTGACTAAGCATTTAAATGGTTCAGCCTATCATATGTGCTGTAATAAAGATGTAAAAAGTGAACATACATTATTTGCCTCAAGAGTTCATTAAAACCTCCAGTTTGAGTCCACCGTGTTTCACTGAGTCCAGCGTGTGCCTCAACGCCTCTTCTCCTTCAGGAGCGGACCTCTCACAGACGTCCAGGTAAGCAAGGGTTATTGTGTGTGTGCGAGAGAGGCCTGCATGACCTCCCCAGACTGGAGCAGAGCTGCGAGCTGCCAGCCTTGTCCTCACCAGGCAATAATCCCTCAACAGAAGGTTGACTGCTGTTTCAGTTTCAACACAGCCTGGTCATAGAGAAGCCGGGTCAGGTGTGTATGACATCAGCAGCGGGCAGAACTGCCCCAGGTTCTCGCTGTCGGAGAGCTCGCTTGGTGTTCAGTGCATGACTGTACTGGTTATTATGTAATGGACGCTCCACATTAGTGAGATTAGCGGAGCTTTTCAAAGTGATAGGCGTTAAGTGCCACACAGCTGCACCAGGGCATATTAATCTGGAGGATTAGAGGTCATCTGACCAGGAGAGGGGGAGGCCTTGGTGAGATCTGCCCCCAGCCTCACCTCTTCAATTATCAAACAATCAATCATGCATTATTCATCAAATTGCATGTGAATTACGTATTCTCTTAACGACAAACCCTCCTGGAAGTCATGAGTTTGACCACCTACCTAGGCTGAATCATGAGTGACCTGGTGGAGGTACATTCACAGTAAGCTCACGGAAATAAAAACCTTTTAGAGGTGAAATTGAACACCTAGTAAATTGTGTTGACAGTTATGTCTGGAACAATGAAATACAGACATAGGAAATGAATCTCCTTCTGACTGCCCCGAGTGCCCTGCAATGACCTCGGCTGATAACCAGCTCTCCTTTTTCTAATTATTAAAAAAATAAAAGGAGCAGACCACTTAACTTGTCTTCAGGTAACACAGCAGATTTCAACATCTTAATTTAAACCCAGGATTGTCTCATGGGAATGGACCTATATAAACACTTGACAAGTTAAAGAAACTCTTCAGGTGTCAGATGAACATTTGGAAATGAGCTGTGCAGGTGTACTAAAAGATGCCACTGTATGACCTCACTACCTAAACAGTGTGACCACTGTATGACCTCACTACCTAAACAGTGTGACCACTGTATGACCTCACTACCTAAACAGTGTGACCACTGTATGACCTCACTACCTAAACAGCGTGACCACTGTATGACCTCACTACCTAAACAGTGTGACCACTGCATGACCTCACTACCTAAACAGTGTGACCACTGCATGACCTCACTACCTAAACAGTGTGACCACTGTATGACCTCACTACCTAAACAGTGTGACCACTGCATGACCTCACTACCTAAACAGTGTGACCACTGCATGACCTCACTACCTAAACAGTGTGACCACTGTATGACCTCACTACCTAAACAGTGTGACCACTGTATGACCTCACTACCTAAACAATGTGACCACTGCATGACCTCACTACCTAAACAGTGTGACCACTGTATAACCTCACTACCTAAACAGTGTGACCACTGTATGACCTCACTACCTAAACAGTGTGACCACTGTATGACCTCACTACCTAAACAGTGTGACCACTGCATGACCTCACTACCTAAACAGTGTGACCACTGTATGACCTCACTACCTAAACAGTGTGACCACTGCATGACCTCACTACCTAAACAGTGTGACCACTGTATGACCTCACTACCTAAACAGTGTGACCACTGTATGACCTCACTACCTAAACAGTGTGACCACTGTATGACCTCACTACCTAAACAGTGTGAGCTGTTAACCTTGTCCCTGTCTGGGTTCTAATCCCTGCACATCTGTTAGACTCTGTGTTTGTCACGCAGCGGGTACTCTGCTGCCCGCGCCAGGCTGAGGCTGGAGGGGCGAGGAGGAGGAACGGAAGTGACGATCTTCAGCGATCACATCCTCAGGTTTGGAGTGGCCTCCTCTGCCTGATTTTTGAGGGCTTCCTCTGCAGGGCGGAAGGAGGGAAGGTGTGGAGAGATGGAGGAAGTGGAGTGGAGAGCAGGAGGAGACAGAGTTGCTTGTTGCGGCGGCTGGCTTGCCCTGCGCTGTGCTCACACAGACCCCCCCCCCCAGCTCTGCTTGTGTGGCCTCAGCCAGGGTGGCCTCAGCCAGGGTGGCCTCAGCCAGGGTGGCCTCAGCCAGGGTGAATAGTTTTCCTGGAAGTCCTTGCCTCCGGGCAGAGCGAGCTCCAGACAGAGCACAGTCTAGGCCCCTTTCTCCTCCTAATGATGTTGGGCTGTGAAGGCCACAGTTTCCTAAAGAGACATGCCCGTGTGATTGTTACTTACCAGAAGTGAGCATGTGTTGTGTAGCCGGCTGCTTACTTTAGATGGTAAATCTAAGTAAGCAACTTACAGTAAGTACAGGGACATTCCACTGAGGCAAGTAGGGTGAAGTGCCTTGCCCAAGGACACAACGTCATTTGACACAGCCTTCAAATAAATATTGCTCAAGGATACTTGGGCTCATGGCATGGTAGGTGTAGGGGATAGGAAACACAGGGATTTGTTACGATACTGAACAACGCTGTAGGTTGTTGTTAAAATGTTCGATTTTCCTGCGGGCATTTGGACCAAACACATTGTACAGTGTAGCCTGTTGTGCTACACTTGCAGCAACATTTACTGACCTGTTGCAGCCGGGCGTCCAGTAATAGCCCTGCTCCCGACCGCCCCCTCGCTGTGCCGCATGTGAAATCACTGGTTTCCTTGGCCTGTGATACACTTGCTTCAACCCCCCCCCCCCCCCCCTCAACGTCACATATTCTCCCCGTGTGCGCAGCATTGCTTTGCACTGTGAGGTCGCTGCAATTTTAGCTTTTCTATTTGGGTTGTCAGCAGGGGAGCAGCAAACGCAAGCACGGGGGGGGGGGGGGGAGGGGGGGGATCTTTCTCTGCATATGTCTTGAAGATGGGTCACTGTCAGAGTGACTGCTGGTGCAACCTGGAGAGGCGTGACATTTCATACTGCAATGTTCGAGTCCCTGTGCTACTGAGAAGCCTGACACTCTGAAATGACAGTTTTGTGGTCCTTTCAGACCTGGAGGCAAGTCTTAGACCCAGGAGAGAAGGGTTGATGCTTCCATAGCAGACAGGAGCTAATTGTGGATGACACCTCTGTTACTCTTCTCATTCTCGGCTGACCTTTTGAGCTGAAAGCAATTCTGTGTGAGGTATGTTGTGTTTTGCAACCTTGTTTTGTTTAGCAGACAAATGCTACTCTTCAAACCTTCCAGTGGCTTGTTATGAAACAGGCTATATGTCCTGGCCTTATCTGCACTTAAGGCTGCATTAACTACCTCAGGTGTCTTCTGCATAGGTACACAGGACCTGAGCTGTCATCTGCTGTTACTGTGCCGGGGCGGAGCGCTGCCCCCGCATTCACTGCCATGCTGACGTGGACAGGACCTCTGGTCAGGACCACAGGGAGGACGTTTGATGAGCTGAGCAAGTCCGTCTTTTGGCAGTCAGTCCAAGCTTTCCGGGGTTTTGATTCTGACAAGAGATGACACTCCCGGCTCTACTTAAAAGCCTCGAAAGAAACGCATCTGTCCTTGTCTTCTCACCATCTCCTGATCATATTTTACAGGCGGAGTCGACGTGGACCCAGAGTTTTCTACACTGACTCCTCTGTCCTTCAAGAAACTTCTGGGAGCCGGGGGGCAATCTTCCTCAAGTAATTCATCAATCATCATCAGCATTTCAGAATACTGTTGATGTGTGTCTCAGAGGACATCACGGAAAGTACACAGACAGCCCACTGTGCGTGTCACTGTGCACACAGGTGAGAGGTGAGAGTCACTGTGCACAGGTGAGAGCTGAGAGTCACTGTGCGCACAGGTGAGAGCTGAGAGTCACTGTGCACACAGGTCACAGCTGAGAGTCACTGTGCACACAGGTGAGAGCTGAGAGTCACTGTGCACACAGGTGAGAGGTGAGAGTCACTGTGCACACAGGTGAGAGTCACTGTGCACACAGGTGAGAGGTGAGAGTCACTGTGCACACAGGTGAGAGGTGAGAGTCACTGTGCACACAGGTGAGAGGTGAGAGTCACTGTGCACACAGGTGAGAGCTGAGAGTCACTGTGCACACAGGTGAGAGTCACTGTGCACACAGGTGAGAGGTGAGAGTCACTGTGCACACAGGTGAGAGGTGAGAGTCACTGTGCACACAGGTGAGAGCTGAGAGTCACTGTGCACACAGGTGAGAGGTGAGAGTCACTGTGCACTCAGGTGAGAGCTGAGAGTCACTGTGCACACAGGTGAGAGCTGAGAGTCACTGTGCACACAGGTGAGAGCTGAGAGTCACTGTGCACAGGTGAGAGGTGAGAGTCACTGTGCACTCAGGTGAGAGTCACTGTGCACACAGGTGAGAGCTGAGAGTCACTGTGCACACAGGTGAGAGCTGAGAGTCACTGTGCACACAGGTGAGAGCTGAGAGTCACTGCGCACAGGTGAGAGCTGAGAGTCACTGTGCACAGGTGAGAGCTGAGAGTCACTGTGCGCACAGGTGAGAGCTGAGAGTCACTGTGCACACAGGTGAGAGCTGACAGTCACTGTGCACACAGGTGAGAGCTGAGAGTCACTGCGCACACAGGTGAGAGCTGAGAGTCACTGTGCACAGGTGAGAGCTGAGAGTCACTGCGCACACAGGTGAGAGCTGAGAGTCACTGCGCACAGGTGAGAGCTGAGAGTCACTGCGCACACAGGTGAGAGCTGAGAGTCACTGTGCACACAGGTGAGAGCTGAGATTCACTGTGCACACAGGTGAGAGCTGATAGTCACTGTGCACACAGGTGAGAGGTGAGAGTCACTGTGCACACAGGTGAGAGCTGAGAGTCACTGCGCACAGGTGAGAGCTGATAGTCACTGCGCACAGGTGAGAGCTGAGAGTCACTGCGCACACAGGTGAGAGCTGAGAGTCACTGTGCACACAGGTGAGAGCTGAGAGTCACTGTGCACAGGTGAGAGCTGAGAGTCACTGTGCACACAGGTGAGAGGTGAGAGTCACTGTGCACACAGGTGAGAGGTGAGAGTCACTGTGCACACAGGTGAGAGGTGAGAGTCACTGTGCACACAGGTGAGAGCTGAGAGTCACTGTGCACAGGTGAGAGGTGAGAGTCACTGTGCACTCAGGTGAGAGCTGAGAGTCACTGTGCACACAGGTGAGAGCTGAGAGTCACTGTGCACACAGGTGAGAGGTGAGAGTCACTGTGCACACAGGTGAGAGTCACTGTGCACACAGGTGAGAGGTGAGAGTCACTGTGCACACAGGTGAGAGGTGAGAGTCACTGTGCACACAGGTGAGAGGTGAGAGTCACTGTGCACACAGGTGAGAGCTGAGAGTCACTGTGCACACAGGTGAGAGTCACTGTGCACACAGGTGAGAGGTGAGAGTCACTGTGCACACAGGTGAGAGGTGAGAGTCACTGTGCACACAGGTGAGAGCTGAGAGTCACTGTGCACACAGGTGAGAGGTGAGAGTCACTGTGCACTCAGGTGAGAGCTGAGAGTCACTGTGCACACAGGTGAGAGCTGAGAGTCACTGTGCACACAGGTGAGAGCTGAGAGTCACTGTGCACAGGTGAGAGGTGAGAGTCACTGTGCACTCAGGTGAGAGTCACTGTGCACACAGGTGAGAGCTGAGAGTCACTGTGCACACAGGTGAGAGCTGAGAGTCACTGCGCACAGGTGAGAGCTGAGAGTCACTGTGCACAGGTGAGAGCTGAGAGTCACTGTGCGCACAGGTGAGAGCT
This sequence comes from Hypomesus transpacificus, assembly GCF_021917145.1. Lineage (NCBI taxonomy): Eukaryota > Metazoa > Chordata > Actinopteri > Osmeriformes > Osmeridae > Hypomesus > Hypomesus transpacificus. The sequence continues at coordinate 9,912,563 of NC_061073.1, forward strand.
GAGAGTCACTGTGCACACAGGTGAGAGCTGACAGTCACTGTGCACACAGGTGAGAGCTGAGAGTCACTGCGCACACAGGTGAGAGCTGAGAGTCACTGTGCACAGGTGAGAGCTGAGAGTCACTGCGCACACAGGTGAGAGCTGAGAGTCACTGCGCACAGGTGAGAGCTGAGAGTCACTGCGCACACAGGTGAGAGCTGAGAGTCACTGTGCACACAGGTGAGAGCTGAGATTCACTGTGCACACAGGTGAGAGCTGATAGTCACTGTGCACACAGGTGAGAGGTGAGAGTCACTGTGCACACAGGTGAGAGCTGAGAGTCACTGCGCACAGGTGAGAGCTGATAGTCACTGCGCACAGGTGAGAGCTGAGAGTCACTGCGCACACAGGTGAGAGCTGAGAGTCACTGTGCACACAGGTGAGAGCTGAGAGTCACTGTGCACAGGTGAGAGCTGAGAGTCACTGTGCACACAGGTGAGAGGTGAGAGTCACTGTGCACACAGGTGAGAGGTGAGAGTCACTGTGCACACAGGTGAGAGGTGAGAGTCACTGTGCACACAGGTGAGAGCTGAGAGTCACTGTGCACAGGTGAGAGGTGAGAGTCACTGTGCACTCAGGTGAGAGCTGAGAGTCACTGTGCACACAGGTGAGAGCTGAGAGTCACTGTGCACACAGGTGAGAGCTGAGAGTCACTGTGCACACAGGTGAGAGGTGAGAGTCACTGTGCACACAGGTGAGAGGTGAGAGTCACTGTGCACACAGGTGAGAGGTGAGAGTCACTGTGCACACAGGTGAGAGGTGAGAGTCACTGTGCACACAGGTGAGAGGTGAGAGTCACTGTGCACAGGTGAGAACGAACATCTAACCCCTCATCTGATCCAGGAAACATCCCCTATTATCTGGACTGGCACTACTGCAATTTCCTTAATGGAAATAGGAATAGCAGTAATTGTACTGTGATTACACCGACCTGATGGGAAATAGATACTTGTTGTGTCTAATATGCTAATCCACTGCTGCCACAGCTTGATACTCACCTGGGAGAAGTGAGGATCAAGACATCAATTAAACTCCCAATAGCTGTCCCAGTGGATCTAGATGGTGTCTGAAATTGGTCCATTATTATTTATCCTCCCGTCGCTGTCGTTCAGGCGCGGCCCCCCTGTTGTCCTCACCTCTTTAATAAATCTGTGCTACTTGGCAACAAAAAGACCAGAAACAGGAACTTGTGCTTGGCCGAAGCCCTCATGTCATGTGAGGTGGTGAGCCTGGGTCCTGTCCGCTGGTGTTTGTAATGTGAACATGCCTGTCTGGCTCGGAGACACAAGCCTTGCAGTGGGAGCTTGGGATAAATAGTTCTTGTGTGTTCCTAAAGCATGTCTTGAACCACAGTGCTGTGAGCAGACACTTTAAAGCAGGCATCATTACTATGGAAACTGTTTATTCTGAAATCGTTTTTTCTTTTAACGCAACAATGTACAAAAAAGAATCTTCTAATCTCAGAACTAAATGCCCTGCCAGTATTTCTCAGCCTCTTTTGGAGTGAGATGGAATTGAGTGATATTCCTCACCATAAAGCTGTTCCACATAAAACATGGAAACTGCCAGCTTGACAAACACACATTGCTGTCACAATGGAAAATCAATCACAAGTAAATCAATAGAACAAAATAAACATTATTATACAAAATACATAAAAGTAGAGAGAGAGGAAACCCAAATGCAATGGCAAAAGTGCAGCATAACATAATAATAAATGCACATATGTTGTAGCGTCCTTAAAATGGGGTTGTTGTGCTTGTTTGTATTGCAGGAAGGCTCCTAGCTTCTGTTACAGCAGCTGTGAAGGAACTTTTTGAAGAAGTTCCTGAACTCTGTGTTGAAGACGGTGTAGATGATGGGGTTGAGGGCACTGTTGACGTAGCCCAGCCAGGTGACGATGCTCATCAGGCTGGGGGGGATGGAGCAGGAGGAACACCTGGCTCTCAAGGTGTGCACCACAAAGAAGGGCGTCCAGCACAACAGGAACACACCTGCCGTTGGGAGGAACAGGAAGGGACTTTAAAAAATTAACAACAACAATGTATAGGCAACCATTTAGTATTTAGTATGAAGGGGGAAATAACTGTTGAGTCCCTGGGGCAGCAGACAGGTTTGGCCTCTCTGGAGGTTTATGATCCTCATCCACAAAAGGCTGTAGAGATTGGAGACCACCTTGAATATTTGGAATCTGAATGCATATCCTAATCATGTTTGATAACCCTGTGATTGCTTATCAGGTCTCCATAATAACTACAGTTTTCAGTGGAGTGTTCCACGAGGAGAAACTAAAATGTGAACTTAATGCGTGCATCACCTACAGAGTCCTTCTCTCTACAAGTCAAACCAAACGAGGGTGTGATTGAAACAGTCCAGGGTGACCTTGGAGTCTGATTGAAACCATCTCATCATCCAGTTCAATTCCATGTGCATTACAGAGCAAGATAACCCTCTAAACATGGTAAGGGATCTGTGAACAGAGACGGCCTGTTGTGTCATTTATGATTAATGATGTGGACAGTGACAAACGCTTGGAGGTTGGCTCCAATCACTGTCTTAAACCGACAAATGCCTTTTCAAGTCAAATCATTGCCCATACAACAACTAGTTCCTCCCAGACTTATCTTCAGAAAGATGTATAGGGCATAGCAACATGTACGCTAGTCATTCATTAAGCTGATAGAACTGTGCCAGGTCTCATTAAGTATGTGGAGATGCATGCAGGTCTGACGAGTAGGTGTGTCAGGGTGGGTGAGACAGACTGAGTTACAGACTCACATCCACACTGGAAACACACCTGCTAGCAACCTGCCCCCACTTGGCTGAATAATTCAAAAATGCTGATGGGTTTTCTATTAATATCCTGGATGGAGGGATGAGAGCAGGATTAGACTGTCAGAGGGAGGTCTCAACTCCCTGGAAACATTCAGAGATCTTTCTGTTTCCTGGGGTCTTCCTGGGAGTCCCCAAGACTAATCTAAGGCAGGAGTCATCAATTCAACAAACCTCAAATCACATGCTCTAAATGGATTAGTGAGATCATGTGTCCCTTCCCAGCTTAGCAGATCGGTTGGGATACCAGAGAGGTGCTTTATCATTCTGACTGTCTGTCTGAATGTTGGTTAAGATCATCAGTCTTCAGATCTAATAGCGTGGGTGAGGGGAGGACGTGATGTGCCCCTTTGACGCAAACAGCCTTCACCCTCATCATTCTGCAGGGTTGTACAGGGCACCATACAGCAGCACCAGCAGCACCAGCACCAGCAGCAGCAGCAGCAGCACCAGCAGCAGCAGCATAATAACTGTGAGAACAGGGGGCTGCAGCCAGTGGGGGGGCAGCAGTGTGTCATGGTGAGAGGAGGTCCTCTGAAAGACTGCCCTGGAGCTACTGTGAAGACCCACTTTTCAAAGCCCTTCAAACGCATCGACCGATTTCCTTTTACCACCCAAGATTTTTAAATTATATGTTTAAAACGATTTAATTTAGTTGGTTTAAGGATGTGGGCAAATATGAAGACATATATAAATGGTTAAATTGATCTGTATCTAAAAGCCATATCTCAGTCTGTTTATGGGACATCGATCGATGGGAGAAAGTGTTGAAGCTATCTTGTGGTTGAGTTGGCTGAACCAGCAGAGTTGAGGATGCTGTCTCCATCCATAAGAAGAGATAGGCTGCTTATCTACCAGACAATCTGTCCTCCCACAGCCTGTGGCTGTGCTTGGGAGGCACATCAATCACTCATGCCATCACACACACAAATGAATTTTCCATTTTGATTTTCCGATTTGTTTTTGCTTTCAAGCGACTTTTATAGTAACTATGACCTACTACTACTCTGATGGCTGATTCAGACCTGGTTGTTGTTTACACTTGTAATATCTTTTAAAAATAGGTTGTGGTTCAAAACAAATGGACTCATGTACATAAAGATCCTGTCAAATGAGTATATTGAATTCAGTTCTATGTCAAAGCTTTTTAAGTGAATTTGACCTTTGAAGCAGTGGTAATGAATGCCTGTCTTATGTTCAGTAGCCCTGGCCAGCTGCAGTGACCAACTACTGCTGGACTAATCCTGGTTTACCGCCTGGATCAGTCAGGCAAAAGGTTGGCAGGACCTGACTGGTTCAGAGAGCTTTTTCTACACAATAACTCAGTGTTGAACCGTCTATCCCTCCTCCAGATCATTGGGATGGTGGACAGAAAGCTCACCAAAGATGACAGGTTCTTTCCATCGGCCCGTTTCTTCTCCTTCCATCCCCCTCTCTTTATCTCTCTTGCTTGCCCTCTCCATCTCAGCTGTGTGTGTGTGTGTGTGGGAGTGTGTGTGTATTGTACTGTGAAAATGATTGAGGCCTGGGGCTTCCAGGGATCCGCTTCCACAAAGTCCTTCCACGCCCCCTTGTGCCCTTGTCTCTGACATCCAGACAAGGTGTGTGTGTGACTGTCAGGAGGTGAGTGTGTGTGTGACTGTCAGGAGGTGTGTGTGTGTGTGTGTGTGACTGTAGGCCCCCTGGGACAGACAGTAGGGCAGACTCTCTTTCTGAAGACAGTTGTTTTATGGACAAATAATAGACTTTTCCCATTTAGCACGAACAAAACTCCCATTTCAGTTCTAAAACATGACAGAGTTAGATGCAGTGGTGATTTTAGACCCTTTTTAGGGGTGCTCAAGAACTCCTAAATTTCATCTCAGCACCCTTAAAAATAGTAATAATAAAAAAAAATATATATTGTTTTTTATCATTTAATGCTGGATGAAGAAGAAGGACAAGGTTCATGAAGAAAGGGACATCCTTCGTTTTTTCATTCATTCAATATTATGCATAATAATACAGATAAGATAATCCTTTATTTGTCCCGCAGTGGGGAAATTGCTGTATTAATTAATACAAATAATAAATGTATTAATTGTTATCCAGTGAAATTAGGTATTTATTAGCAAGGGGGTTTAGCATTTATGCAAGGCACTGGATTCATGTCACATTCTCATTGGGGGCTGAGCACCCCTAATGATCTGATCCTAAGATCGCCCCTGATTAGATGCAAGTCCTGTCTCCCAAATATATACATCAGCATTCAAAACTGACATAGCCATAGCTATTGCTTTTTCCACAGAGCTTACTGCATGCCAGCTCTGCCATTATCAACTCTTTCAATGTGATTTTGAACGGTTGCCCCTTATCAATAATTCCTCAACATTTTAACATAAATAAACATAAATGTTTGAAGTGAGTTTGGTCAGTCCTGAAGAGCATGCACTCAAACAGGGCTGAACACCATGCAGCTAGTCACTCTCCTGTTACTGACGAGAGGGAGGCCAGGGTTTTACAGCCAGTCAGGCAAACCCTTACATCATAATTGGATGTAGGATTATGGGCTAAATGATTAGCTGGCTGTATCATGTCTACCTATTAAACCTTTCCCTTTTCAGGCCTGGCTGTGTGGATTAAACAGTGGGGATGATGTTGATGGGACAGCTAGTATGAGAAGGTGTGTCTGTTACTGAGTTATGAGCAGGAATGTTCAAGGCTGTGTGATTAACTGGGGCTCGCATGCCAATTTGCAGTATGCACAAACGTGTCCTCCAAACACGGATTGATTGTTATTAAAAGGCTTGTTTTCCACAGTTTCCACTGGAGAACCTCTGAAAACTGATTGAGGTCAGAGCAATACTATGTCGTTTGTTTGACCCTAAAGAAGATTACATTTTATATTTAAATCAAATGTTCCTATCAGCATCTGATTATGCTAGTCTTGACAGAGATCCTGGTTTAGGGACTACTATATTCACATTTGTCAGCTTGTGAGTGCGTCTTGCAAACTGACATGCATAACAAAACGTGAATTTGTATTCAGTCAGAGTAGATCATCTGATTCAATCTGTACCAAGCCAAATCCTTGCTGTGGGACTGATAACTGAAGAGTTCTGTCTTTAACCACTGATCAATTAACAGTAACTTATGATTACTTTGATTGTTTGGAATGCTCTGAATATGCTAAACAATGTTTGAACTATACCCTGCTATATTAGTTCATGAGAACATGGAACGTCAGGGCCATTTCTAGGAGCCCTATCTAAAGCCCAAACAAAAGCTATCTAGCACCATGAATGCAGCGTCTTCTGTCTGTGCTTGCGAAGGCTGTGTTGATGTCACCCAGACATTGCTTATGGGAGTAAAACCTCCCATATTGTGATAATATTTAACAGCCCTTCTTTTCTGTATTCTTTGTTCAGTCTTCTGAGATACTCAACTTAAGTGTATCAGACACCTGCATCTTACATAATATAAATACTTAAATTTTGTCTTGAACTTGTACTTGCAATTAACTTCATTGACTTGGTACTTTCACAGCAATTGGGAACAAACAAATACATCTGCAACCAACCAAGACCCTGTAGCTTCTCATCTGCCCCCCATCTACTGAGAGGCAGCGTCAGGAGAGTGACTCACCCACTACGACAGGAAGCACCTTCATAGCCTTCCTCTCCCGCCCGTTGATCTTGGCTCTCTTCCTCTTCGGGGGTTCAGGGATGAACCTGTAGGAGGAGAAAGCCACCGTGGGCACCGGCCCGTCCTTGAGCCCCGGGGGGGTGAAGGAGCAGGGCCGCTCCGGGTCCTGGTCTGTGAGGTCCCGCTCGATGATGGGAGGCAGGGGCGGGGGCAGGGAGGCCAGCGGGGGCAGTGAGGCCGCAGCCTCCTGAAGCTTCCTGCAGGCCTGGAGGCTGCACCTCAGCTTGGCCTTACGCGCCTCCTCCCAGCGGCGCAGGCCCCGGAACATGCCGCAGTACAGCAGCAGCATGATGGGGCAGGGGATGAAGAAGGAGCACACGGAGGAGTACACCACATAGTCGTCGTCCTCCAGCTTGCACTCTCTGGGGTCCCTTCTGGGGACGTTGTTGATGCCGAACATGACGGGCGAAGCCACGGCGAGGGCCAGGATCCAGGTGCCACACAGCAGGAACATCTGTCTCTGGTCCACGTGTTTACGGTTGTAGTTCAGTGGGATGACCACCGCGATGAACCTGGCAGAGCAAACAGAGGCTTGACAAGACTGCACGCCTCACATGCTGTCGTCGGTACTGGAGAAGATGGTAAGCTTTCTACACCTGCACCTCTACAAGCTGCAATACTGAATAGGAACAGGACTAGTTTTGCAGACAATTCATTTTAAAGCGACAATATAAATTTAAATTTACTTTGTGACGTTGAAAAAAGAGGCCAGGAATGGTTGGTATCATAAGCATTTGTCTGTAATGCTAACTAGGGAATTTGCCCTAGTTGTCCTCAACTATAGAGGTTTTCTAAAGACACGATCATAATCCTGAGACACAACCGTGTCACCGTGTCAGCCTGGGCAACCCTTTGCAAAGAGAAAGATTAGCTAGACCACTAACTGCTTCACAAATACATAATACTTCATTCTTAGAAGCAGACCCTCTTCTGGGATTTGTGTTTGTCCTGCCTCGTTTGTCTTTTTAAAGACATGAGACGTCTTTTCAGTACGGGAAAAGGAGATGTGAGGTCGATCTTAAGAAAGAGGACTGTATGTGTACTCAGGGCCTGCTGGAGAAGTGTACAGGGTCTGCTCCCTGGGCCTGCTGGAGAAGTGTACAGGGTCTGCTCCCAGGGCCTGCTGGAGAAGTGTTCAGGGTCTGCTCCCTGGGCCTACTGGAGAAGTGTTCAGGGTCTGCTCCCTGGGGTCGCTGGTGCACCTCCACAGCCTGCTAGAAGCTCCACCTCCACAGCCTCCTGGGAGCCGCACAGCTTGGCCAGACGTCAGTGTTGGTGCGTGTGTGTAAGACAGTCTGACTCTGGGTGGAGAGGTTAATTAGCTTCCACGCATTCTCTACTGTTATCCTGACCTGGATAACATTTTATATCTAAGCATGACCTTGCCTGGCACCTACAGACTGGGAGAAATGTTAATTGTCTTGTTGTCTAAACCAGGGCTCTCAACACTGGGCATAGAGGGAGTGATTTGGGTTGTTGTGGACCAGGCCAGACAATTGCTCGGACAGTTAAAAACAGGCAATTAAAACTGACATTTTATTTTGAAAAAACATTGAAAAACAAATATTTTGAGGGAACCTTCCTCATATATTTCCAGCTTGTGACACATTGCTGATTCTGTTCCAGTTCCACCAAGACTGAACCTTAACCACCTCCTTAGAGCAGGACCCAGACCAGACCAGACAGAACGTACCTGTCGATGCTGATAGCACACAGGTTGAAGATGGAGGCTGTACAGAGCATTACATCCATGGTCATCAGGCTGTCGCAGATGGTCATGTTCAGGGACCATACTCCCCCCTGGAACTGGAGCACAAACACACCACACACCAGCCGTCAGCAACGTGTTTAGGGAGACAGGCTTGGCAGCTCCTGGTTCCTTCCTGCCCCTCTTCCTTCCTGCCCCTCTTCCTTCCTGCCTCCCTTCCTTCCTGCCCCTCTTCCTTCCTGCCCCTCTTCCTTCCTGCCCCCCTTCCTTCCTGCCCCCCTTCCTTCCTGCCTCCCTTCCTTCCTGCCCCCCTTCCTTCCTGCCCCTCTTCCTTCCTACTCTTCTTCCATCCTGCCCCTCTTCCTTCCTGCCCCTCTTCCTTCCTGCCCCCCTTCCTTCCTACTCTTCTTCCTTCCTGCCTCCCTTCCTTCCTGCCCCCCTTCCTTCCTGCCCCTCTTCCTTCCTACTCTTCTTCCATCCTGCCCCTCTTCCTTCCTGCCCCTCTTCCTTCCTGCCCCCCTTCCTTCCTACTCTTCTTCCATCCTGCCCCTCTTCCTTTCTGCCCCTCTTCCTTCCTGCCCCCCTTCCTTCCTGCCCCTCTTCCATCCTGCCCCTCTTCCTTCCTGCCCCCCTTCCTTCCTGCCCCTCTTCCATCCTGCCCCTCTTCCTTCCTGCCCCTTTTCCTCCCTGCCCCTCTTCCTTCCTGCCCCCCTTCCTTCCTGCCCCTCTTCCATCCTGCCCCTCTTCCTTCCTGCCCCTCTTCCTTCCTGCCCCTCTTCCTTCCTGCCCCCCTTCCTTCCTGCCCCTCTTCCTTCCTGCCCCTCTTCCTTCCTGCCCCCCTTCCTTCCTGCCCCTCTTCCTTCCTGCCCCCCTTCCTTCCTGCCCCTCTTCCTTCCTGCCTCCCTTCCTTCCTGCCCCCCTTCCTTCCTGCCTCTCTTCCTTCCTACTCTTCTTCCATCCTGCCCCTCTTCCTTCCTGCCCCTCTTCCTTCCTGCCCCCCTTCCTTCCTACTCTTCTTCCATCCTGCCCCTCTTCCTTCCTGCCACTCTTCCTTCCTGCCCCCCTTCCTTCCTGCCCCTCTTCCTTCCTGCCCCTCTTCCATCCTGCCCCTCTTCCATCCTGCCCCTCTTCCTTCCTGCCCCCCTTCCTTCCTGCCCCCCTTCCTTCCTGCCCCTCTTCCTTCCTGCCCCCCTTCCTTCCTGCCCCTCTTCCATCCTGCCCCTCTTCCTTCCTGCCCCCCTTCCTTCCTGCCCCTCTTCCATCCTGCCCCTCTTCCTTCCTGCCCCTCTTCCTCCCTGCCCCTCTTCCTTCCTGCCCCCCTTCCTTCCTGCCCCTCTTCCATCCTGCCCCTCTTCCATCCTGCCCCTCTTCCTTCCTGCCCCACTTCCTTCCTGCCCCCCTTCCTTCCTGCCCCCCTTCCTTCCTGCCCCTCTTCCTTCCTGCCCCCCTTCCTTCCTGCCCCTCTTCCTTCCTGCCCCTCTTCCTTCCTGCCCCCCTTCCTTCCTGCCCCTCTTCCTTCCTGCCCCCCTTCCTTCCTGCCCCTCTTCCTTCCTGCCCCTCTTCCTTCCTGCCCCCCTTCCTTCCTGCCCCCCTTCCTTCCTGCCCCTCTTCCTTCCTGCCCCCCTTCCTTCCTGCCCCCCTTCCTTCCTGCCCCTCTTCCTTCCTGCCCCTCTTCCTTCCTGCCCCCCTTCCTTCCTGCCCCCCTTCCTTCCTGCCCCCCTTCCTTCCTGCCCCTCTTCCTTCCTGCCCCTCTTCCTTCCTGCCCCTCTTCCTTCCTGCCCCTCTTCCTTCCTGCCCCCCTTCCTTCCTGCCCCTCTTCCTTCCTGCCCCTCTTCCTTCCTGCACCCCTTCCTTCCTGCCCCTCTTCCTTCCTACTCTTCTTCCATCCTGCCCCTCTTCCTTCCTGCCCCTCTTCCTTCCTGCCCCCCTTCCTTCCTACTCTTCTTCCATCCTGCCCCTCTTCCTTTCTGCCCCTCTTCCTTCCTGCCCCCCTTCCTTCCTGCCCCTCTTCCTTCCTGCCCCTCTTCCATCCTGCCCCTCTTCCTTCCTGCCCCTTTTCCTCCCTGCCCCTCTTCCTTCCTGCCCCCCTTCCTTCCTGCCCCTCTTCCATCCTGCCCCTCTTCCTTCCTGCCCCTCTTCCTTCCTGCCCCTCTTCCTTCCTGCCCCCCTTCCTTCCTGCCCCTCTTCCTTCCTGCCCCTCTTCCTTCCTGCCCCTCTTCCTTCCTGCCCCCCTTCCTTCCTGCCCCTCTTCCTTCCTGCCTCCCTTCCTTCCTGCCCCCCTTCCTTCCTGCCCCTCTTCCTTCCTACTCTTCTTCCATCCTGCCCCTCTTCCTTCCTGCCCCTCTTCCTTCCTGCCCCCCTTCCTTCCTACTCTTCTTCCATCCTGCCCCTCTTCCTTCCTGCCACTCTTCCTTCCTGCCCCCCTTCCTTCCTGCCCCTCTTCCATCCTGCCCCTCTTCCTTCCTGCCCCTCTTCCATTCTGCCCCTCTTCCTTCCTGCCCCTCTTCCTTCCTGCCCCCCTTCCTTCCTGCCCCTCTTCCTTCCTGCCCCCCTTCCTTCCTGCCCCTCTTCCATCCTGCCCCTCTTCCTTCCTGCCCCCCTTCCTTCCTGCCCCTCTTCCATCCTGCCCCTCTTCCTTCCTGCCCCTCTTCCTCCCTGCCCCTCTTCCTTCCTGCCCCCCTTCCTTCCTGCCCCTCTTCCATCCTGCCCCTCTTCCATCCTGCCCCTCTTCCTTCCTGCCCCTCTTCCTCCCTGCCCCTCTTCCTTCCTGCCCCCCTTCCTTCCTGCCCCTCTTCCATCCTGCCCCTCTTCCATCCTGCCCCTCTTCCTTCCTGCCCCACTTCCTTCCTGCCCCTCTTCCTTCCTGCCCCTCTTCTTTCCTGCCCCCCTTCCTTCCTGCCCCCCTTCCTTCCTGCCCCTCTTCCTTCCTGCCCCCCTTCCTTCCTGCCCCTCTTCCTTCCTGCCCCTCTTCCTTCCTGCCCCCCTTCCTTCCTGCCCCTCTTCCTTCCTGCCCCCCTTCCTTCCTGCCCCTCTTCCTTCCTGCCCCTCTTCCTTCCTGCCCCCCTTCCTTCCTGCCCCCCTTCCTTCCTGCCCCTCTTCCTTCCTGCCCCTCTTCCATCCTGCCCCTCTTCCTTCCTGCCCCTCTTCCTTCCTGCCCCTCTTCCTTCCTGCCCCCCTTCCTTCCTGCCCCTCTTCCTTCCTGCCCCTCTTCCTTCCTGCCCCCCTTCCTTCCTGCCCCTCTTCCTTCCTGCCCCCCTTCCTTCCTGCCCCTCTTCCTTCCTGCCTCCCTTCCTTCCTGCCCCCCTTCCTTCCTGCCTCTCTTCCTTCCTACTCTTCTTCCATCCTGCCCCTCTTCCTTCCTGCCCCTCTTCCTTCCTGCCCCCCTTCCTTCCTACTCTTCTTCCATCCTGCCCCTCTTCCTTCCTGCCACTCTTCCTTCCTGCCCCCCTTCCTTCCTGCCCCTCTTCCATCCTGCCCCTCTTCCTTCCTGCCCCTCTTCCATCCTGCCCCTCTTCCTTCCTGCCCCTCTTCCTTCCTGCCCCCCTTCCTTCCTGCCCCTCTTCCTTCCTGCCCCCCTTCCTTCCTGCCCCTCTTCCATCCTGCCCCTCTTCCTTCCTGCCCCCCTTCCTTCCTGCCCCTCTTCCATCCTGCCCCTCTTCCTTCCTGCCCCTCTTCCTCCCTGCCCCTCTTCCTTCCTGCCCCCCTTCCTTCCTGCCCCTCTTCCATCCTGCCCCTCTTCCATCCTGCCCCTCTTCCTTCCTGCCCCCCTTCCTTCCTGCCCCCCTTCCTTCCTGCCCCTCTTCCTTCCTGCCCCCCTTCCTTCCTGCCCCTCTTCCTTCCTGCCCCTCTTCCTTCCTGCCCCCCTTCCTTCCTGCCCCTCTTCCTTCCTGCCCCCCTTCCTTCCTGCCCCTCTTCCTTCCTGCCCCTCTTCCTTCCTGCCCCCCTTCCTTCCTGCCCCCCTTCCTTCCTGCCCCTCTTCCTTCCTGCCCCTCTTCCTTCCTGCCCCCCTTCCTTCCTGCCCCCCTTCCTTCCTGCCCCTCTTCCTTCCTGCCCCTCTTCCTTCCTGCCCCCCTTCCTTCCTGCCCCCCTTCCTTCCTGCCCCCCTTCCTTCCTGCCCCTCTTCCTTCCTGCCCCTCTTCCTTCCTGCCCCTCTTCCTTCCTGCCCCCCTTCCTTCCTGCCCCTCTTCCATCCTGCCCCTCTTCCTTCCTGCCCCTCTTCCTCCCTGCCCCTCTTCCTTCCTGCCCCCCTTCCTTCCTGCCCCTCTTCCATCCTGCCCCTCTTCCATCCTGCCCCTCTTCCTTCCTGCCCCACTTCCTTCCTGCCCCTCTTCCTTCCTGCCCCTCTTCCTTCCTGCCCCCCTTCCTTCCTGCCCCCCTTCCTTCCTGCCCCTCTTCCTTCCTGCCCCCCTTCCTTCCTGCCCCTCTTCCTTCCTGCCCCTCTTCCTTCCTGCCCCCCTTCCTTCCTGCCCCCCTTCCTTCCTGCCCCTCTTCCTTCCTGCCCCCCTTCCTTCCTGCCCCCCTTCCTTCCTGCCCCTCTTCCTTCCTGCCCCCCTTCCTTCCTGCCCCCCTTCCTTCCTGCCCCTCTTCCTTCCTGCCCCTCTTCCTTCCTGCCCCCCTTCCTTCCTGCCCCCCTTCCTTCCTGCCCCCCTTCCTTCCTGCCCCTCTTCCTTCCTGCCCCTCTTCCTTCCTGCCCCTCTTCCTTCCTGCCCCCCTTCCTTCCTGCCCCTCTTCCTTCCTGCCCCTCTTCCTTCCTGCCCCCCTTCCTTCCTGCCCCCCTTCCTTCCTGCCCCTCTTCCTTCCTGCGCCACAGCTCTGCATCGCACCGTCTGCTTTTCCATCTGAGCTCCCTCCTGAGAGGAGCAGAGCCAGAGAAAAGGATGCTGGTTCCCTCCCTCCCTCTCAGCCGTGCTCCTTAGAGCCTCTGGGTGATTGAAGCTGCAGGTCTGATGCACAATGACACGGTTGTTTTGGGGGTGGGGTGGGTTGCAATGTCACCCACACACCCCTCCCCAAAATAGCCATTTGAATTTGCCTTATCACTGGTCTGCATGACCTGTATTTGTGTGTTGACTGTGTGACGAGTTTGTGAGGTAGATACAGATATCAGATAGAGGGAGAAGGAACTTGTAGGTTCTCTGCCCCCATGGCCTGTGTGTAGCCCATCATAGCCCAGTGAACAGAACACTGATAGCCCATCATAGCCCAGTGAACAGAACACTGATAGCCCATCATAGCCCAGTGAACAGAACACTGATAGCCCATCATAGCCCAGTGAAGAGAACACTGATAGCCCCTCGTAGTGTCCAGAGAAGAGAACACTGATAGCCCCTCGTAGTGTCCAGAGAAGAGAACACTGATAGCCCCTCGTAGTGTCCAGAGAAGAGAACACTGATAGCCCCTCGTAGTGTCCAGAGAAGAGAACACTGATAGCCCCTCGTAGTGTCCAGAGAAGAGAACACTGATAGCCCCTCGTAGTGTCCAGAGAAGAGAACACTGATAGCCCCTCGTAGTGTCCAGAGAAGAGAACACTGATAGCCCCTCGTAGTGTCCAGAGAAGAGAACACTGATAGCCCCTCGTAGTGTCCAGAGAAGAGAACACTGATAGCCCCTCGTAGTGTCCAGAGAAGAGAACACTGATAGCCCCTCGTAGTGTCCAGAGAAGAGAACACTGATAGCCCCTCGTAGTGTCCAGAGAAGAGAACACTGATAGCCCCTCGTAGTGTCCAGAGAAGAGAACACTGATAGCCCCTCGTAGTGTCCAGAGAAGAGAACACTGATAGCTGATAGCCCCTCGTAGTGTCCAGAGAAGAGAACACTGATAGCCCCTCGTAGTGTCCAGAGAAGAGAACACTGATAGCCCCTCGTAGTGTCCAGAGAAGAGAACACTGATAGCCCCTCGTAGTGTCCAGAGAAGAGAACACTGATAGCCCCTCGTAGTGTCCAGAGAAGAGAACACTGATAGCCCCTCGTAGTGTCCAGAGAAGAGAACACTGATAGCCCCTCGTAGTGTCCAGAGAAGAGAACACTGATAGCCCCTCGTAGTGTCCAGAGAAGAGAACACTGATAGCCCCTCGTAGTGTCCAGAGAAGAGAACACTGATAGCCCCTCGTAGTGTCCAGAGAAGAGAACACTGATAGCCCCTCGTAGTGTCCAGAGAAGGGTCGATGACGGTGACCCAGGCTTGGGAATGGAATGTTTGGTGAGTGGGACTAGCCAACCCTTGTTAGTGTGTCTCTACTAGCAAACACCATGCTGGGAGGGGAGGGAGGGAGGGAGGGGGAGAGGGAGGGGGAGAGGGAGGGAGGGAGGGAGGGAGGGAGGGAGGGAGGGAGGGAGGGAGGGGAGAGAGAGAGAGAGAGAGGGAGGGAGGGAGGGAGGGAGGGGGAGAGGGAGGGAGGGGGGGGGGGGAGAGGGAGGGAGGGAGGGAGGGAGGGGGAGAGGAAGGGAGGGAGGGCTCAGGGCTCTAGCTGGTGGTGACTGACTATCGGGGACAAGTGTGTTTTGTGTGTGGGTGTGTAGGGGACAGGAGCACTGACCCACTCTCCCATCGCAGAGGTTGGACTGAGTTCACGCCAGTACAACAGTAAATTTGATTGAATTTCATGTACAATTGTGAGAGAATCCCAAGGCCCAGTACATTTGACTGTGTATCACAGGTTCAAGAGAGGCAGATATAATCAATCCCAGAGGATTTGATTTTGCCATATGGAAAGGAAGAATGGTTGCAGATTGACAGTGGCAATGAAACACTAATGAATATGGGCCAGATCTTATACAATCAAACTGCTGTCCGGAGAGATTAGTTCTTGCTCATGTTGTTGCTCACCTCGGGATTAATTAAGGCAACAAATCCTCAAGGCACGATGTGAAGTAGAATTTATACCAGGTCTCACTTGTAAATAACTTGAACGTAGACTGTATCTGGTTTATAATTAATTCAAAAATATATGATTACATTATCCAATAGGATATTGCCTATATCCTCATGAATATTTATGGATCATTTTTCACAGCCGTTTTTCTTCACGTATGTTTGCAATTCGTCGACTCATAAAAACCCTTCAGGCTACTGCACTGACAGAGGAAGTGACATGTAGCCTACAATGACATGAAATGGACAATAATGTCATTTATCATTATGATTATGCAGGTGTCACATTATAATCATTAACGTGTCATTTAACCACACCCCAACGTTTAACATGCTACTCACCTCTGCATACACAAACAGTGGCAGAACCAACACTGCCAACATCAAATCAGCAACAGCCAAACTGACAATGAAGTAGTTCGTTGTAGTTTTCAAAGATTTTTCTGTGTGAACGCTGAGACAGACTAGTAAATTCCCACAAATGATGACCACGATTAGCAAAATTCCGAATATAAGAGCTGGAAAGTTATATTCACTGTCCCGGACTAGCACAGTGTTGTTTGAGACGGTGAGATTGGCTTGCATTTCTGCAAACAGCCGCTTTCGCCCAGAAAAGGTTCCACTCTCCCTCATTGACCGCGGTCAGAGCGAAAGCGGCGGTCTTGGTAATACTTTTCATGTGGGTATCGGCTCAAACCTGCATTCAAGATGTTTTTCATTTCGAAGTTTCATTTCAAAAGCTTGTCCTTCGTCCGTCAGTCGTCTTCGCGCCGAAGAAAAGATGAGGAGGCGCAGCGTCGTGCTACTCGCCATCAAACTTTTGAGCGCGTTCTTTACGCAGGGCTCTCGAGCCAGTCAGGCAGGAACAATACATCACCAGCATGAATCAAACTTCAGCCAGACGCATGCACTGTCCCATACATATTTTGATGTAGCCTACCGGTTCATTCTAATCAATGATTTAAACTAGTCTTACAATTTGGCACGGTTCTACACTTCCTCGGCAGCCCGGTTATTCCCCACTAAGTGACGAGGCTTATCAACAACACTGCTCCAAATCCACAGGCTTAAAGCCGCTTACACCTTTGTTTCCATTCTGTCCTTGAGCTCTGGTCAGAACAGTCTGGAGCTGCGCGGTGCATTTATGTGCCAGTCACAAGGCCATCCGAGTGGGAGTTTTAACGGCAATAATGACGGATTCTACGTAGACCTCGATTTAACGAGTAGCAAGCAGATATATTACCTCAGCAACAATTAAGTAGGCCGGTATGGGTTAAAAAAGATAATAGGAAACGTAGTTTATTTCATTATAGTACTGTAGCATAATTGTATAAGTCCCTGTTGAATATCAGACTGAATATGTGCGCTTGCACGATGCAGCTGCGTTTTTCCACTTGGTTTGTCAAAATAACCACAGAATACGTCTGGTCCCCAAGTGGGAGCCAGCGGATCCCAATCGCCTCAGGTCAAACTGAACAAAAGCACAAGTGCACTCGCCCAAGACTTGCCACTTCCGAATTGTGATTCAAGTGCCAACCTCTTTCTGTCTGGGAAGGAAACTGTTATCAACTGGCAGCGATGTGACTGATACGTGCTGTTCTTTTCTCCTTTGACTATGCACTCGATCCCCTAACCCATCCTCTGGATAAACAGAACGAGACTAAGAAGGAATTCCAAGTGCGTCTAACGTTGCATCACCAGATGCAAAGAATCGTTGAACAAACCTGAATTATGAAATGTCTATAGTTAACCTATGTTATCTACACCCATGATGAGTCTGTGTTTGACAGTGGCAAATGACAAAGTAATCAAAGTGAATCTTTTTCTGCAGACTATTGTTGAGAATTGCAGCAAGGCGATCAATAGCCTACTCATGAAACTGTAACCGCGTTATTCCTCCCCCTGGATAGATCCGAAGTGAGTGTTCTGACTTGTTGGAAGCCGATACTTCACCCACAGAGGCCTATACTTCGATTCAGTGTTATTTTATCGGTTCTGTCTGTAATGTACGTGGGTCCGTGCGTGTGTGTGCGGGCTTATTTCCATGGAGACTTGATGAGTTCATGATGATACTGTTGATGGAGTCGTCAGGCGCCCGACCCTCTGGCCGTCTCGCGCGTAGTGTCCCGGTGGGCCAGTTGTTTGGATAAGTCACAAATGTTCTCAATAATGCCGAATCTCATCAGATTATTTATTTGCCCTTTCTGTCGCTTTTGTCTGCCAGTAATTGGTCTATAAACACGTGCGGATGTTCTGTAGGCCTACATGCATGGAAATCACAGAAAATCAACCAACAATATTGTTTTAGTAGGCGACTTTAAAGTGTTCAAACGTGAACCAGTAAGCTATTTGAGTTAGTTTACAGGATATTGTGTCAGAAATATTAATCTATCAACCATTGCACAGCCAGTCGGTGAACAAGTTTAAGAAATCTTTATTGCTTGTGGCCGGCCCACAAGGAGACAAAAACATCACACGCCATTGCGCTACAAGTTTGTCTGCTAGCATGTTGTGCTCGCGAGCTATTTAAGGAGCCCCGCTCTTTACAGTCATTGGTTAAGACAAAGGCATGCAAATGTCCCATGGCTCTTCTTCATTGGCTCCCTTGCATAGACCTGGCACGCGCGTGTGGAAACTTACAGAGTTCTCTGACCCTAGGCTTGACCATATGATTCACTAAGCACAGATGGGGTTAACACATTTATTGCACCTCTAGTAAGAATGGTCAGCCTAGGTCAGTTTTTTTACGTAAGCCAAGTGTTACCCAGAGTTCATGTTGGGAGAGGGCTCTCTACTGACAAGGAATGCTGAACACAGAATCATTTTTATTACAGGATAACAGTTACATCTTTAACTTTTCTAACATATTGATCCTAGTTCTCCGTTTTCTGTCATTATCTAATTTTGATGTCGCTGAGATTCACATGTTTCACTCTGAAAACAATGTTGGAAACACATTTCTACTTTACAATGTTGGCCCTGAGATCAAACCAACAAGAACAACAACAATTCCTCCTCTTCAACTGCTTCCTATCAATTCTGAAGGACAAATATAGTCCCTTTCTCCCAGGGCGGGTGAGGCACCTCCAGACAGATTGATGCCTTTCAGGCTGTTGAGGGATGAGGATGTGTCTAATGGTCCTAACGACATTGGTGGCGCTCCACTGCCCCTGCTGACTGGCCCTGCCGACTGTGAACAATGAGGCGTGCAGACCCTTACGCTGCGGACCAGCGGCCAGTTAAACGCTGCGTCTACAAATCTGAGCTCCACTCGCTCGCATCACAGAGCCAGAACCACAACTGTGGGGGCATCCCTGAAGATCACACTGTTTACAAGATGCTTCAGTCACACTGTGTCCTCTACTGGCACCGCACATTTCATTAGAAAAATACGTCTGGCCAATTTACATCTACCAGCACTGCACAGCCATTTGTAAGACTGATTGATATTTTTCTGCGGAGAGAGGATATTTTAGGACCAGGTCATTTAGAGTTTCAGGGAAGCAAGGTTAACGGATGGTTCTGTCCCAGCCAGATTATTTATTGTCATGTTTTTGCAATTCCATCGTGTGCAGCTAATCTTGAAGAAACTGTTTGCCACACCAGTGGAACATCTGCGGAAATTGCTTCAATGGCTCTTAAATGTGCTCGCTGATCCCCCCCCCCAACACACACACACACACAGTCCTTACGCCCTTTCACTGCTGCCTGTGACTTCTAACAGAAGTGCTGGGAAGAGAGACATTAGAAGAGGGAGAGAGGGAGTTAATTGCTACATAAAAAACAGGAATAATCACATTTCTGCCATCTTATCACTTTCACACTTGTTGTTTTCCCTGACAGACAGGTCAGGTTTTTTGTAATATGTTTTTGGTCAGTTTCATGCTTTATTGGACTGATGTGTGACAGGAAAGACAGCGAGAGAGAGAGAGAGAGAGAGAGAGGGGGGGGGGGGGGACGGTGGGACAGAGAGGGGGGACGGGACGGTGGGACAGAAAGAGAGTGACATGCAGCAAAGGGCCAGGGCCAGTCTTCCGTACAGTACCTTGACACCTGGTCTTTCCTGAATGCCAGCGAGGAGAACTCTGGTGGGCTGAGAGAGAAAGAGAGGGGGAGAGAGAGAGGGCGAGAGAGAGAGAGAGAGAGAGAGTGAGAGAGAGAGAGAGAGAGAGAGAGAGAGAGAGAGAGAGAGAGAGAGAGAGAGAGAGAAGGGGAACTGGAAAGGCACTGGCAGACGCTTGTTAAAACTGTCAGGTTTCAGGGAGTCAGTCAAAAAACGAAGGAATTAATCCTCTCTCTTTCAGCAGTTCGTTATCGATTAAAGTAGTCTGAAGGAGGAATACAATATTGTCCCCATTTTAATGAAATCAATACAAGAGTGTGACAGATTTCAAATGAGAAACATCGATCACTATACCATCGACAGCTTATTAGTAAAAGTTTTCTTCGATGCCACCCCATACAATAGAATGAAAGGTAGTTTCAAGATCATACTTTAGAATTTTGTTTGTCCAAAACAAAGATCATCAACTCAGCAGAGATTATCCTGCGTGAATATTCTCTCACTATTTTTTGTGTCGATACCTGACACTGGCTAAAAGATTTGGATGTGCAAACAATAACAAAAAAACATTCACAAAAATGGAATCATTCCATATCAGCACGTAACCATCAGAACCTCTGAACCACCCTGCACATCCCACACTGTGGCTTGTGCTCAATGAATGACACATTGCAATGCTGTTCCAGATATTTGTAATTTAAATGTATTCTCAACCGTGTGATTTAAAACCGTTAACATATCAAATACGTTTGAATAATGACCTTCTGCGGGGGCAGGTATCATGCTGTATTCCTTGGAAGCTCAATATATTTCTGAATGCTCATTTGAGATGTAAGGGGAAACATCACCATGGTCGAGACTGAATCTTGTCCCAGAGGGAGACGCTCTGTTTCTCACCTGACTCCTGATGGTGGGTTTCTCCAGAATATTCTGCGGGTGTTTCTGTGCTGCTGTTTCCCTCACCCTGAGGCTCAGCCAGCCGGAGGGACTGGTCCTGCTGCTCTCTTGGGATGAAGCACCAAGTGCCACAAAGGGACAAAGTTTAGGCTTTTTCTCTGCAAACATCCATGAAACTAACATTACTTATTTTTTGGATTTCATGTTCTGTCCTACCATAGATGGGGTCCAATTAATTATGTTGAAATTAAATGTTAATAAAAAAACATTGAGATTCTTCATAAATGAATAGCTACTGTACACAGAGGCTCTGCTGTGGTCTGTGTTACTGCTGTGGTCTGTGTTAGTGCTGTGGTCTGTGTTACTGCTGTGGTCTGTGTTAGTGCTGTGGTCTTTGTTACTGCTGTGGTCTGTGTTACTGCTGTGGTCTGTGTTAGTGCTGTGGTCTGTGTTACTGCTGTGGTCTGTGTTACTGCTGTGGTCTGTGTTAGTGCTGTGGTCTGTGTTACTGCTGTGGTCTGTGTTAGTGCTGTGGTCTGTGTTACTGCTGTGGTCTGTGTTAGTGCTGTGGTCTGTGTTACTGCTGTGGTCTGTGTTACTGCTGTGGTCTGTGTTAGTGCTGTGGTCTGTGTTACTGCTGTGGTCTGTGTTAGTGCTGTGGTCTGTGTTACTGCTGTGGTCTGTGTTAGTGCTGTGGTCTGTGTTACTGCTGTGGTCTGTGTTAGTGCTGTGGTCTGTGTTACTGCTGTGGTCTGTGTTACTGCTGTGGTCTGTGTTAGTGCTGTGGTCTGTGTTAGTGCTGTGGTCTGTGTTACTGCTGTGGTCTGTGTTACTGCTGTGGTCTGTGTTAGTGCTGTGGTCTGTGTTACTGCTGTGGTCTGTGTTACTGCTGTGGTCTGTGTTACTGCTGTGGTCTGTGTTAGTGCTGTGGTCTGTGTTAGTTCTGTGTTAGTGCTGTGGTCTGTGTTACTGCTGTGGTCTGTGTTAGTGCTGTGCAGTACATTTGAACACCAGAATGCCACATACCTTCAGGTCACAAATCAGTAATCTAATAGAAAAGTGTCAAACAAAAGCTGCTATACTGATCCAGAGCAAGACCAAACATTACAGACAACAAATGTTTTATTTCCCCTGAATACAATCGGGCCTTTGTAGAGTCTTTTTAGATTTGGTTCCAGGAAAGAAAAAAAGACTTCTCAAAGACTGTTTGATGTTATGACCAAGCATCCAGCCTCCTGTGGTTACGGTGATTGGTGTGGTCAGTTACAGTAAAGTCCTATGGAAGGAGATCTGCTATAATTGATAGGCCGAGCATTGAGAAGGATTCCACCTGTCAAAAGCAGTTCAGGGCCGTTCAGCAGATGCCTCTGTTGTGTTGGCCACACCGTTCTCCTTATATGGGCACTGAACCATCTCTGCAGTCTGAACCAGTTTGTGTACACAGAGGGTTATTGTGACCCAAACAGAGTCTAAACTGGGGGAACTGGGGGCATATGATAGGGGGGGGGGGGGGTGCTTCTAACTGGAGTTTAGGTCTGGAGATGTTTTTGAGGGTTCAGATCAAATCCTGGTCTCCTGATCTGCTGGTCTCCTGGTCTCCTGGTCTGCTGGTCTCCTGGTCTCCTGGTCTGCTGGTCTGCTGGTCTCCTGGTCTCCAGGTCTCCTAGTCTCCAGGTCTCCTAGTCTCCTGGTCTCCTGGTCTCCTTGTCTCCTAGTCTCCTGGTTTGCTGGTCTGTTGGTGTCCTGGTCTGCTGGTCTCCTGGTGTCCTAGTCTCCTGGTCTGCTGGTCTCCTGGTGTCCTGGTGTCCTGGTGTCCTGGTCTGTTGGTCTGCTGGTCTGCTGGTCTCCTGGTGTCCTGGTCTGCTGGTCTCCTGGTCTCTTGGTCTGCTGGTCTCCTGGTCTCCTGGTCTCTTGGTCTGCTGGTCTGCTGATCTGCTGGTCTGCTGGTCTGCTGGTCTGCTGGTGTCCTGGTCTGCTGGTCCGCTGGTCTCCTGGTTTCTTGGTCTGCTGGTCTGCTGATCTGCTGGTCTGCTGGTCTGCTGGTCTGCTGGTGTCCTGGTCTGCTGGTCTCCTGGTCTCCTGGTGTCCTGCTCTGCTGGTGTCCTGGTCTCCTGGTGTCCTGCTCTGCTGGTCTCCTGGTCTCCTGGTCTCCTGGTCAGGTCATGCAGAAGGCCCTGTGGGGGCCCATGTCCTTGTTTGCTTTCCTCTCCACACAGTGGGCCCCTCCGGCTGTGGGGCCATGCTATTGTTATCCTGCCTTAATGATGATTGGTCTTTTTGTCCCATAATGATCCCTTTGTTATTCTGTTTTCATTCAGACAGGAATCACCCTCTTTTCATTCTAGGTAAATTTCACATTAGCTGAACTGCATATTAGAGTGCTGCATCATTTACTTCCAGCTAATATACTGTTGTTAACGTAATCTAATTGTGTTTCAGATGGGCTTGCATACAACAATTGTACCTGATATACAATGGATGTAAAGCATGTATCTAAAATGTTTTGTTTTTTCAGAAAATAATTTTGGGACATAAATGTGTGAAGATAATGATGAACAATCCCTTCCCAGACTGTCATCTGGGTCAGTGATCCTCTGTTGCCGGGGTGGGGAACGTCTGGCCCACTGGCTGTAATGCGGTGTTGGTTTGGGCTAAGACCCGAATGTTTACAACGTATGGCTCCGCGCCTGATTAACACTCGGATCGATAAGCAGTCTCAAAAATGGTAGCAATATAAAAAATTATACAATCCCTTTCCGTAATCATGATACCCCTACAGTAATGTTCACTGCAACCCTAGTCAAAACAGGTTGCATCCGTGCCAGCTAACATCACAAACCTCACCAAAGAGAAGCAGTTCCAGACATCACATTAGGGGTGAGTTAATTAAATGTTTGACCAAATATAGCAGGTACATTTTTAAGTTGATAATTCTGTACGGCCCCCGAATGATTTGATAAATATCCAAATGGCCCTTGGCAGAAAACAAGTCCCCCCCCCTGCTCTATTGGATCCAGCTGTGGATAGGATGATACCTTGTCAGCTGGACTCAGTGTGTTTTTCAGACATGGATGATGCTCTCCCTCTCATCCCCTATCATCAGAGGGTTGGAGTCATCCATCATCTCCTTCTCTCCAGGCCTCAGTCTCTGTGGACAGTGTGCCTTGCTATTCTACTATTTTAGGTAATTTGCGGATGTGGAGACAGATGGCTGCAGTTAGTCCAATGGAGAGGGGAGAGAGGGGGGGGGGGGGGGGGGGGGGGAGAGAGAGGGGGGGAGAGAGAAGAGAGAAAGGGGAGTAAGAGGGGGAGAAAGAGAGGCACTGATTTAAAAACAGCTTTGGGTGTAAAGCTGGTCTGAGTCAAGGACGTAGTCTCACCTTGGCCCCTCCACCTTCCTGAGGGTGAATGGAGAAGGATCAATTACCATAGCAGAAACAGGCCATCTGATGGGGCGGACAGTAGCAGAAACAGGCCACCTGATGGGGCGGACAGATATTGTGTTTCTCATCTCAAAATATTCCAAAACAACAGAAAGAACAAAAAGATGCAATTTCTTTCCCCTCCCTCTCACCTTTCATGCAGAAAAGATGCAAAAAGCAACTAAACCAGAGAATCTTATCAAAGATAATCCTGAACAGATAAGGTGGCCTGGCTTTCACTTCCAGATCCCAAAATTAGGCTGTGAAACAATTGTGTTGCATTGTAGCGTTGAGGTTCAGATTCAGAAGGATTGATTTGGCCAAGGTCACATGGGTGCCCCCCTGCACCTCCTGTCAGACTGCTGGCTTTTGGTAGCACATGAAAAGTTCCTAGATGTCTCTTTTAGACGAGATATTGACAAAGGTTGTTGCTGGTCCAGTGCAAAGCAGCTGCTCCAGGGAAGCTATTCAGACCCATTCTTCGGATCTCACCGGCACCCGTTCCACTCGGAAGAAAATCAGGTTCAGTGAAGGTTCGAAAACAAAGAACAAAAGAAACAAATTAAAAGATGTCAGATTTGGGTCAACTGAGTAGAAAAAGGACAGGACTGTGGCCAGAAAGTTTCGGACAGAAGTTATTTCTTAAAACTTTCGAAAACTTTTGAGGTGCTGTTTCTGACATGAGGGTGATGATGCAATGTAACGCTTCTCTGCCTGTTCTGGCTCTGGTTTCAGGAAGCAGCATCCCAGTCGCTCTCTCAGTAACTGCATCAGCTTTCCTCCTTGCCATCTCATATAGTCATTTGGGAATATATTTTTTATCTCTAAAATATTTGCCTACATATTGCATATACATATCTTAACGTGATTTAAATATCAAAACAGGGTTGAGTGTATCTTTCTTTAAATGGACAGTTTTTTCTCCCCCAGAATATTAATTGGTGCCTAAATGCAGTTTCCGGTCTAATTTATGTATGTATGTCTGTACCAGTATCTTAGCTCTACAGTAATGATGTCGAATCTTTTTACTTTTACTTGACATGCAGTAACCGTGCAATTTCCCCTTGGGAATCATTGAGTCAATCCACCTACCTACATATCCACCTACTTAACTATTGGGAACTGAATGGTGAATGGTTGATGAAAAAAGGTAGAAGGTCAATTTTATTTATACCTGGAGGAATGTAAAATGTTAATACAGAAAACACAACTTCAATTGTTGTGTTATTCAAATTTCTGGTGAATGATTCCAAGTGCCTGTCTTTTTGTTCAACCTTTGCACCTTCCTTAAGGTTAAGGTTGAACTTAAGGTTTTTCTGCTGGGTGCACCACACACACACACTCACGCACACACTCACACACACCATGCATACACACACACACCACACACACACACACACACCATGCATACACACACACTCACACACACCATGCATACACACACACCTCACACACACTCACACACACCAAGCATACACACAAACCTCACACACACTCACACACTCAGACACACCACACACACTCACACACACCACACACACACACACACACCAGAGTATAAATGCCTTTAATACACTCAGGGATGGCAGACTCATTGATCCTCTCATGTCTTCCTGATCATGGGAAGATACAGTTTACTGAACCATCAAATTACATAGTCACAGACAAGCATTAGTTCTCGTACAGTACGACTGATCGGTAATCAAGCTTTTACACATGCAGAATTGAAATTTGCAACTGCTGCCATGATCAGTGTTTGGGAGGATACTTAGATTGGGAGTGTAGACATGAGATGGATCAGTCTTGGCTTCATTCACTTCTCATGATACAGAATTAGTCACTTTTATTGACATTCTGTACCTGTAGGCACTTTAATTATTTAGTTTTGTCTCATTTCTCAGAGGGTTTGAACTTCAGGCCTTCACCTCTAGAGAGTGCTGTGTGCTTCCTCTTTTGAGTGAAGGAGTCATAAACAAGTTTGAGCCTCAGGCCTCATCATGATCAGAGAGACCTCGTAGGAGAGAGTCATCATCATGATCAGAGAGACCTCGTAGGAGAGAGTCATCATCATGATCAGAGAGACCTCGTAGGAGAGAGTCATCATCATGATCAGAGAGAGCTCGTAGGAGAGAGTCATCATCATGATCAGAGAGACCTCGTAGGAGAGAGTCATCATCATGATCAGAGAGAGCTCGTAGGTGAGTCATCATCATGATCAGAGAGACCACGCAGGTGAGTCATCATCATGATCAGAAAGACCTCGCAGGTGAGTCATCATCATGATCAGAGAGACCACGCAGGTGAGTCATCATCATGATCAGAGAGACCACGCAGGTGAGTCATCATCATGATCAGAGAGACCACGCAGGTGAGTCATCATCATGATCAGAGAGACCACGCAGGTGAGTCATCATCATGATCAGAGAGACCACGCAGGTGAGTCATCATCATGATCAGAGAGACCACGCAGGTGAGTCATCATCATGGTCAGAGAGACCACGCAGGTGAGTCATCATCCACTAGGATGCTCTTCTTGCAAGTTCAGTCAAGACACTCACGTATTGATTTGACCATTCATTGATAACCATAGACATGGAAATAGGATTTACTTTGGCGGACTGGATGTATCTTGAAGTAACACAGGTGTAGCTGATGAGCGGGATGACCTTTGACTGGACTTAAAGGTCGTGTAGGCAAGTTGTGCAAAGCGAGCTATTTTAGCTTCAATTCCAAACAATTCAAATCATGATATCCCACCCCCTCCCTTCAAAGCCACTCCCACAAAACTATATTTAATGAGCATTGAGTGCAGGGGCAGAGTGCACGCTGGTAGACAGACAGCTCGTCCAATCATTGGTCAGGGTAATGATTGGTTGTGTTTATTACAGTCTTGCGACGCCCACAGACGTCGGATTCATTTCATTTTACCATCAAACCTTTATATGAATTAGTTGCTATCAAGATGTGAAGTTTATTTAGACAAATATGACCAAAAGCATTGCCTACCCTGGCTTTAATTGATTGATGTACTTTGTGGATGTTTGCAGTTTTGGCCCCTGTTTGGAAAGCGGAGGGTTTAGAATAGCACAAACTGAAAGTCCTTCTTGGCAAACATTACAGAAACAAACAAAACAGCATTTTGTCATCATTCTCTTTCAAATGTACAAAATATAGTTTACAGTTCAATAATATGAAGGGTTGAACATTTCAGATAGCAAATTGTGATAGTGTTTTACATCTACAGCCACTGCCAGAGCAAAACTATCAGCTAGGGGGAGACTCCCTTCAGCCAACCTTCACAGCACAGTTAAACAAACAACACAAACATCCTGTACTTCAACTTCAGACACAAACAAGTCTTTCTACTTCAGGTCACAACCTTATTATACCTGTGGTGATTGACTAGCCTGTTCATAACTGGATACCTGCCACAGTGTCGTGTTCCTGCCCCCTGACATGGAGGTAAGAAAGGTAAATAACTCCACCATGTCTAGTATACCAGCCTATCTCATCGCTGGCATTGATTTTTGGATGATTTCATCCCCACAAACACCAAGACGTAATGCCAAAAGGTGCAATCGAGGCAGTCAAAGATAATTAACCGAACGCACAGCGGTAATATCTCTGAGCTTTAACATGCCAGGCACACAAATGTGACCATCATACCGTAATTAGAAATCAGATGACAAACACACATAATGACCTGTGCAAATAGGCAGGCCAATAAATGCGTGTGTCATGTATTGAGGAGGGTCAGAGGGTGGAGGGGTAAATCACGGCGGAGCGTACATAAGGAGACCGAGGAGAGAGGAACACACACACCTGCAGGGAGTTCATCCTCACAACAACACTCATCAGGACCAAGGTGAGTGGTGTGGTTACAGGTCCCTCTCAGATTCAGCATGACACCTCCTCAACTCTAAGGAACAACGTCTAGCTAGGATAGTGGAAGCTTCCAGGATTGTAGGATGAGCTGATGCTTTCTGCTTGTGCTGCATGGGTGTGGGAAGGTGCTGTAGGGGTTGTCTGGGCCTGCACGGTTGCTGAGAGTGGGTACTGTAGTTGTTCACGTACCGTCTCTGGAGGAGGGGATCCCTCACTGAATCGCTCCTCCCGAGGTTTCTTCCATTTTTTATCAATGAGTTTTGCTGGAAGTTTTTCCTTGTCTTCCCTGAGGGTTTAGGTTGGTTGAGGGGCAGTTCTCTGGGCGTATGTGAAGCCCTCTGTGACATTGCTTGTAAAAAGGGCTGTCCAAAAAAAGTTTGATTTGATTTGTTGGCTGTTTGTTAGTGTTGCTAACTGTTGTGTTTCCCCAGGTAGAGGAACGACATGACTGTTCTTAGACGTGTGGGACAGCTGCTGCTGTTCGCCTCTCTTCTGCTCCAACACACCTCCGCTTCTCCAGTCTGGGAGAGGTGAGGTGACCCTGGCCACAACCCAGGTCGTCTGGATTTCAACCCCCTCTTTCTTTTTTGTGTGACGTGTGACGACACCTGGAAACGTCCTCTCCTGTCTCTGTTCTGCCTGCTGATCTGTACAGCTGTACTGTTCCTGCCAAGGAATCACAGAGATCACTTTCTACTACTGTTCTTCACATCTTGGCTCTTTGAGCTTGTTCTGATGTGTAGT
The DNA here is from genome assembly GCF_021917145.1 of Hypomesus transpacificus. Lineage (NCBI taxonomy): Eukaryota > Metazoa > Chordata > Actinopteri > Osmeriformes > Osmeridae > Hypomesus > Hypomesus transpacificus. The sequence continues at coordinate 9,940,708 of NC_061073.1, forward strand.
GTGTAGTGTGTAGTGGTGGTTGTGATGTGAAGTGTGAAGCGTGTAGTGGTGGTTGTGATGTGAAGTGTGAAGCGTGTAGTGGTGGTTGTGATGTGTAGTGTGAAGCGTGTAGTGGTGGTTGTGATGTGAAGTGTGAAGCGTGTAGTGGTGGTTGTGATGTGAAGTGTGAAGCGTGTAGTGGTGGTTGTGATGTGAAGTGTGAAGCGTGTAGTGGTGGTTGTGATGTGAAGTGTGAAGCGTGTAGTGGTGGTTGTGATGTGAAGTGTGAAGCGTGTAGTGGTTGTTGTGGTGAGTTGATGCTGGACTGCTAACAGGATCATTTCCCTCCTGCCTGCAGGAGTCTGCAGGATGATTTGGAGAGGGTCATTAGAGGTGAGATCGGTCACTTAAACGCTCAGGTTGCAAGGAACTACGTGGATGCTCTTGTGGAAGCCAGACTAGGTCCAGTTATAAATCAGCATTACAGGTACCTACAGTGAACTCCCCTCTCCATCCCTCTCTCTCTCTGTGTCCCTATCCCCCCCCCCCTCCCTCCCTCCCACCCCCCCACTCCCTCCCTCCCTCCCTTTTTGTCTGTCCACCTCCCTCACAATGTGAACCACAAGCACAGGCTCCAGCTGGTACACCGTAACGTTTTGTTCTCCAGGAGGTCTGGTCCACACACCCGGCAGCTGGGGGACATCGAGTTCTCCAACAGGTACTCAGAGTACCTGAGGGCCAAAGCCAAACACTCGTCAGTCTGTGCCTTCTTACTCCGCATGCAGAGCGTGAAGAAGAGGTGATGTTACAACTCTGCTTTGCTTTCAAGAGACACAGTAGGAACTGATTAACTGATATGATTAACGGGATACATTGAAGGTCAAAATATTTTTATGGACCATTAATCATTAAGAAATATATGTATTGCCTGTGATATGTAATACGGATATTAATATTTTATCCTTCTCTTTGTCCTCAGCGGTCTGACCGGAGAAACTGAAAATGTGAACCAACTTCTAAAGCAGTACATGTGTCCACATGTCTATGAGTGGGCAACTGATCTGTAGTTGGACAATGACTGAGTTTCTAAAAACAATGGGTACGACTTGAGCATCGGGTGGACTGCTGTAATATGTTGAACGCAATCAAAGCATGCAACCTATGATATACACAGTATAACATCTAATAACATCACAATAACAGGAAGTGGGTTCTGAAGGCCTCAGGTGGAAAACAAAGCTTGTTATTACAATCCCAGTCACAGTACCGATGCTATGTTCATTTGGTGATGACTATATTCATTCAACTTCCTCACTGCCACACGTTTTCATCTGTGTATCTGCCTGCAATATTTCTTTCTGATATCAAACAGATATTTGTTTCTGGCTTTTTCATGCTGGTTGAAGCGTGCATTGTTTAAGAATGGCAAGTTACACCTGTTGTGAATAAATACTTGTTGTTTTCGAAGAGAATGTGTTGTGTTAGTCACCATGTAGACAACAACTCACTGACATCACAGCCGTCCTGTCTAAACAGTCCAACTACTGAAGTGACTTCCTCAACTGGAAGCAGCAAGTGAAGTATAAACAATCACTGTCTACAGTGTCAAAATACTTTACAGTTATTTACTTTGTTATAATGCTTGAAGGATTTAAGGATTGAAAAGCATTATATCATGTGTTTCTTGATGGGATTGTCCAGCTAATGTCCAGCTAGTGTTGGGGCTAATTCCTTCCAGTAGGTTTAACACAGTGAGTCAAGCACAGCAATTCAGATCTCTACTGATACCAAATCCCAGTCTACTACCTGGTGTTCCACCCTGTCAAAGGTCTGTCATCATCTCTCACAGGGCTGTTAAACAATCTCATTCATATGATACTAGATTGTTCAAACAATAATCCATCCTGTACTATGGTCTGTGTCCTGTACTATGGTGTGTGTCCTGTACTATGGTCTGTGTGCTGTACTATGGTCTGTGTGCTGTACTATGGTCTGTGTCCTGTACTATGGTGTGTGTCCTGTACTATGGTGTGTGTCCTGTCCTGTACTATGGTCTGTGTCCTGTACTATGGTCTGTGTCCTGTACTATGGTGTGTGTCCTGTACTATGGTCTGTGTCCTGTACTATGGTCTGTGTCCTGTACTATGGTGTGTGTCCTGTACTATGGTCTGTGTCCTGTACTGTGGTGTGTGTCCTGTACTATGGTCTGTGTCCTGTACTATGGTGTGTGTCCTGTACTATGGTCTGTGTCCTGTACTATGGTAGATGTAAGTGCTGTTGTGGATTGAATGTGCAAGATTGATTAAGTCATGGCCACCATGGCAACCAACAGAGATGGGAAGTAACAAAGTACTGTGACAGATCACTGGGTTTGTGTTTTCGGTCGGTTGGGAACAAATCTCCTGTCCAGGCAGAATCTCACTGTTGGGCTATGTTTATTTTCTGAAGTGCGACCAGAACAGTCCTTTTCCCAAGACCCGTGGCATAAGAGAAAAAGAATTACAGTTTATTTAAAAAAAATAAACCTCCTTGTAAGGGGAACCATAATTGGGGATGGATGGACCAAAAAAGACAATTGTCCTCAACTTCCTCCACTTATATCCATCACATTAACCAATACTCTTGACATGAGCATAAATACAGATCTTACTTTTGCCAGTCAATACCACACCTCTTCCAGTCATCTCTCTCTCCCCCCACCAGAATCCTCTGCCATTATAGGGGTCTCAGCTAATTACCAAACTTGATTCAGGTGTGTATAATTAGTATAATTATGTGTACTGTTCTGTTGGAAACTAGGAAAATAGGAAAAAAAAATTCTAGTAATGATCACATTTCCTTTTACACCAAGTCATACTTTGTTGTAGTCATGGTTTAGATAATAATAAAAAAAAAACATTTATACATTACAATTTCAGTATAGATTCTTCTTTCTAATAAAAAAAAAAAAAATGTAATTGAACACATCAGTTCATCTTAGCTAGTTTTACATAAAAAGAGAATTGAAATTTAGAAAACACCAAGCAACAAACCGTTCAGACAGTGACTTAGGTGTGCTGTGCCTGCTGGGTGTCTGAACAGAGCAAAGTGTTCCTGATCCGGGGCCCTCTTGACGGCAGATGCGTGATGCTGTATTGTGGGGGTGAAAGTCCAGCCTATACATGGCTCTTCTGGTCATAAATTGCTAGATAAGCATTTGTCACAAAGGTTGGAAGGGAAGAGAGTGCTCTTTCCATTTCAGACAAGACAGACATTGTTTTATGTGGCCAAGGAACAGTTTGTACAAAAGGGTGCTAAGTCTGTGTTTCGTCAGCGTCGATCTGAGAGCGTTCATCTGAGAGCGTTGATCTGAGAGCGATGGAGAAGATCTTTTCTTTGCGGAGCATGTTGAGTTTTCTGCTTCTGATTTGGCTCAACAAATCCCACGCCCAAGACTGTGAGTTCTTCTATCTTGTTGAACTGGCTGTGAACTTACAGCTTTGTGTTTGATGTTCATAATTAGGTGGTGGTGGTTCTGTATGATTCATGTCTATTGTGAATAAATCAGTTCTACCTCACCCGAATGACTATCAGAACTCACATCCGTTTTGCTGTCCCTGTTCTAGTTTGCACATGGACTCCTGTCAATCCTACTATTAGAGAAAACAACTCCGTGAACGCTGTTGTCACGACGATCACCACCACCCCGGGGGTCACCCTGCAGCTCACTGAACCCATCAACAGCAACTTCTCTCTGAAAGGGAATGACGTGATCGCAAACATAGTTTTGGACCATGAGGTGGGTCATGGGTTGAAGACTGCTAGCCAACATCACAATATCCCTAAACCTCTATCTTGTTGTTTAATTTAGTTGTATTTATTGTCTTAACTGTGGCTTTTTGAAATGCAGGCAATTGTGTGGTAAAGTGTACAACAGACACTTCAATGTGTTTATTGTATTTTACAGGAAACTCAAATCCAAAGAGTTGGAATTCTATGCAGACTGGATGAAACGCCAGTAAGCATTTATAAAAATCTCCGTTGCATTTCCTAGTTGAAACATTCAATCACACACAGACTAAGAACCAACACTGTAATAATAATAATAAACTTGTATGATGTCTCCACCTTTCAGTTGGTCAAAGACATGATCATACTTATTGAAGGTATAAATGATAATCCACCGGTCTTTGCACAAAGCCAGTACTCTCTGAGTGTCGAAGAGGTGAGTGAAGAGATCCTTTGTCTGATTCTGTGGAGAAGCTGAATCATAACACAGCAACAGGAAAATATAAAACCATATATTTTGTAAAACCCCTTACAGCTGCTACCTATTGACACGTCTGTTGGTACGTTTCCTGCCACCGACAGAGATGGTGATCGCCTTTATTACACCCTGGATCCAGACACAGTAAGAATCTCACTCTTAGTGTGTATTGATTTGAGATGAGTTTTTTTCAATTCTCATCTTTCTTTTCCCAAATTGTTTGTTCTCACAGACTGGCTTTAAACTGCAAGGAAGCAACACTCCTAATATTTTGGTGCAGAGTGTTTTAGACTATGATACCATCAAAAGTGTGTCGCTGACACTGTATGCTCAGGTGAGTTTAGTCTCTTTACAGCTTCCAGATTTATATTGAAGTAAGTGTTTTTTGCTTTAGAATTGTTTTTACATTTGTATGCTGAGGATATTATTTTTATCTGTGTGCATTGTAGTTCCACATTTCTGACTAGTGTAAAATTTAGGTTGAACTTCTGCCTGGATTCTGGAAAGGATCAAGTGTGTTTTATGGGGCAGTGATAACAGCAGAGCAGTGACTGACGTACTTTACGAACACTGGCTGTTTGTGTTTCCAGGACACTCCACCAGGGGGGGCCCCAGGGGGCGGACCATCATACACAGCCTCAGCCTCCATCCTGGTCACCATCCAAGACGTTGACAACCGTCCTCCCTGGTTCCAGCCCTGCACCCTCACCGTCGTGGGCACAGCCAAGATCTGCGTCAGCCACGGATACTCTGGCCAGGTCAACCTCACAGTCCAGGAGGTAGGCTCCAGGCAAGGCCCCAGTCAGGCCCCAGTCAGGCCCCAGTCAGGCCCCAGGGAGGCCCCAGTCAGGCCCCAGTCAGGCCCCAGTCAGGCCCCAGGGAGGCCCCAGTCAGGCCCCAGGGAGGCCCCAGGGAGACTCCAGTCAGGCTCCAGTCAGGCCCCAGTCAGGCCCCAGTCAAGGCCCCAGGGAGGCCCCAGGGAGACTCCAGTCAGGCTCCAGTCAGGCCCCAGTCAGGCCCCAGTCAAGGCCCCAGTCAGGCCCCAGGGAGGCCCCAGTCAAGGCCCCAGGCAAGGCCCCAGGGAGGCCCCAGTCAAGGCCCCAGGCAAGGCCCCAGGGAGGCCCCAGTCAGGCCCCAGTCAGGCCCCATTCAGGCCCCAGGGAGGCCCCAGTCAGGCACCAGGGAGGCCCCAGTCAGGCCCCAGTCAGGCCCCAGGGAGGCCCAAGGGAGACTCCAGGCAAGGCCCCAGTCAAGGCCCCAGGGAGGCCCCAGTCAGGCCCCAGTCAGGCCCCAGGGAGGCCCCAGTCAAGGCCCCAGTCAGGCCCCAGGGAGGCCCCAGGGAGGCCCCAGTCAGGCCCCAGTCAGGCCCCAGTCAGGCCCCAGGCAAGGCCCCAGTCAAGGCCCCAGTCAGGCCCCAGGGAGGCCCCAGGCAAGGCCCCAGTCAGGCCCCAGGGAGGCCCCAGTCAGGCCCCAGGGAGGCCCCAGGCAAGGCCCCAGTCAGGCCCCAGTCAGGCCCCAGTCAGGCCCCAGTCAGGCCCAGTCAGGCCCCAGGGAGGCCCCAGGCAAGGCCCCAGTCAGGCCCCAGTCAGGCCCCAGTCAGGCCCCAGGGAGGCCCCAGTCAGGCCCCAGGGAGGCCCCAGTCAAGGCCCCAGGCAAGGCCCCAGTCAAGGCCCCAGTCAGGCCCCAGGGAGGCCCCAGTCAAGGCCCCAGGCAAGGCCCCAGGGAGGCCCCAGTCAAGGCCCCAGGCAAGGCCCCAGGGAGGCCCCAGTCAGGCCCCAGTCAGGCCCCATTCAGGCCCCAGGGAGGCCCCAGTCAGGCACCAGGGAGGCCCCAGTCAGGCCCCAGTCAGGTCCCAGGGAGGCCCCAGGCAAGGCCCCAGGGAGGCCCCAGTCAGGCCCCAGTCAGGCCCCAGGCAAGGCCCCAGGCAAGGCCCCAGTCAAGGCCCCAGTCAGGCCCCAGGCAAGGTCCCAGTCAAGGCCCCAGTCAGGCCCCAGTCAGGCCCCAGGGAGGCCCCAGGGAGGCCCCAGTCAGGCCCCAGTCAGGCCCCAGGGAGGCCCCAGTCAGGCCCCAGTCAGGCCCCAGTCAGGCCCCAGGGAGGCCCCAGTCAAGGCCCCAGTCAGGCCCCAGGGAGGCCCCAGGGAGGCCCCAGTCAGGCCCCAGTCAGGCCCCAGTCAGGCCCCAGGCAAGGCCCCAGTCAAGGCCCCAGTCAGGCCCCAGGGAGGCCCCAGGCAAGGCCCCAGTCAGGCCCCAGGGAGGCCCCAGTCAGGCCCCAGGGAGGCCCCAGGCAAGGCCCCAGTCAGGCCCCAGTCAGGCCCCAGTCAGGCCCCAGGGGAGGCCCTCTGTCTTTATCTCTCTCTCTTTGTAGATATATTTTTGTCTTTTTTGGACAGAAACAGTTAGATGTAGACAAGAGGGGGAGAGAGGGGAAGACATGCAGTAATGACCCAAGCCGGAATCGAACCGCTGCGTGGCTCATCCCGTATAGTAGGCGCCCTCTTTCAAGGGAACACTAAATCGGCCGCGTCCACTCACACATCCAGCAGCAACTTGTCTCTGCAACCCCTCCAGACATCTGGAGAAATGTTTCGCCAAAACTAAAGTGCTTGAAACTGCTGCAGTCCACAGGGAAGTATTTACTGAGTCTATAATCTCTGCATGTTGATTGGATGTTTGTCTGGGGTATGTTGCAGGTTGGTGCGTTGTCCTTACAACCAGGACCAGTGTATGCCATTGATGGAGACTCTGGTCTAAACGTGGAGATTACATATAGTTTTCTAAGTGGTAAGTATACACAGCTTAAAATACCATGCAATTTACAGCAACAACAGCATTTAGTTCTAATGTCATGCTGCTTATTTGTCTTATTTTGTCCTTAAAGGGAACGCGGCAGGCACATTTGAAATCAATGCCAACACGGGGAACATCACGATGACAAAGCCAGTGGACGTACCTGGCCCTCTGGTTCTAACAGTCCTGGTAACAGATGTTTCATTTGCTTAGTTCAAACACCGCCCAGCTTCTAGTCAACAGTGTATAATATCCAATTACACCAGATGCTTTCAATGATCTTCATTTAATTTTTTATCAGGCCACGCAGAAAGTGGACAGCGATAAGTTTGCGACCGCCACAGTTACCCTGGAAGTTGTGAAGAAGTCTTTAAACCCGCCTCAGTTCACCCAGCCAGAGTATGAGGGTTTCATCTCAGCGGACGCCGGCCAGGGCAGCATGGTCCTGGAAGGGAAGGGCTCCACCACGCCGCTCAGAGTCCTGGCCACCGACAAGGACTATGCAGATGTGGGCTGGTTCCTCTCTCCCCGGGGTCTAGGCTTGTTCAAACATTTACAAACTTGTGCAGGCTGGTTGGCAGCCGTTTTAATAACCCAGTCTCTTGTCACACAGGGAGTGAACCCAGATGTGAGGTATGAAGTTCTCGGGACAACAGACTTCTCTGTCACTCCGCAGGGCTACGTCCTGTTGGCCAAAGACCTCAGTCCAGGAACTGTGACCATAGAAGTAAAGCGTTAAGGAGTCTAACAGTTTCATCAGACTGAAGTGTGTCAGTCATGCCAAATGTCTGATTCATGCCAATCAACCCTTGTGTGAACCTTTCTTTTTTTCTTCTCAAGTTAAAAGCTGTTGACTCATCAAATGAAGAATCAAGCACAGCGCCATTAGTCGTAGAGGTTACTCCAGGTGAGAGAAAACGAATGTCCTGACATAGTTACAGAGCCATGTTGATTGAAAACCACCCTTGCTTTCGTCTGCATGCACACGTTTCCATCTACGCCGGTAGCTCTGCCTTGCCTTGCTTCTGGGGTGTGTAGGGATGTGTGAGAGCATGTTCGCTTGCCTGCTGAATGCGGGTGTCCCTGCTTTCCCTGCAGGAATTCCAACCACAACCATGGCAACCACATCCTCCACAGACATGATGCCCACGTCCGTAGACGTGACCAGTGACACCACACATGCACCTAACCAGTCCACCTCTAACCCCAGCATGACCTCTCAAGACATTCGCACCTCCACCTTATCAGCTCGTACAGAGAGTGCTACAGGTAGAACCACTCCTTCCTTCTCACCGAATCTGTCCCCATGACAACAATCTTGGATAACGATGATCCCTTTTTATACAGGGTGACAATAAAAACACACACACAGAGACACACACACACTCAGAAATCTATCTGGTGGCTTGTTGCTCACTAACACTGAAATGTGACTCAATCTTTCATGGTCAAAATCGATCTCACACAATCATATTGCTTTAGACTGCCCTCAATCAGACTGCACAATCAACCACACCTAGCCCAAGTTCAATCGGTTTCTGCTTCAAATTCAGTCTGCTCCAATTTCTCCCATGACCTTTGACCCCCACAGGGGGTGCTCTGGGGCCGGGGGGAGATGGGTACAGCGTGGTGGACATGGCAGCACTGGGGGTCAGTCTCGCCGTCCTCCTGGTCGTCTGCATGGTGGTCATCGGACTCCTCGTCTTCCACCTCCAGAAGGGAAAAGCAGCCTGGAGGAAACTGTCTGAAGCCAGCATCTTCCGCAGCTCTGTGAATATCTTTATGAATAGAGAAAATACTTACTTAGTAAAAAATATGCTTTTCCATTGATTGCGATTTGAATTGACAGTATTTGTAACTATGGAGTTGACAGGCTAATAGGTGGAGATAAGAAATATGTTTGTAAACCCTGACGTCTGCATCAAATCATTCATTATCACGACACTAAAATTTTAGGTCTAGGTTACCTTCAGTCTCGCCTCCTTCTCGATGATCCCCATCTTCATGTTTGTCCCCTTATGCAGCTGGTAGGGGGCTCTGGCGGGGCCAAGGAGGGGGTGCAGTACACCAACGAGGGCTTCCACAAGGACGATGACGCCAGCAGCACCGGCTCCCACGTCCCAGACGAGGTGGACGTGGGGCGGGGGAGCGTCCCGGGGGCCAGGGCGGTGGAGCTGCCCAAGGAGGAGGTGGTCCTGAGGGCCTCAGCTCCGCTGCACGCCCTGCTCCCTGACAGCAGCAGCCTGGACGGATCAGACCGGGCGGACAGCGAGAGGGAGGTCAAGCCCATCCTCACCAAGGAGCGCAGGGTGGAGGAGGGGTACAAGTCTGTCTGGTTCAAAGAGGACATCGACCCCAACGCCAAGGAGGAAGTGGTCATCATCCCTGACAACGGAGAGCGGGAGGGGGATGAGGAGGAGTCTCTGGGAAGTGGGGCGGAGGAAGATGATTTGCCACGCTCGACTCCGAAGGTGTTCTTTACCAACGCTGATGTGGATAGTGGACTTGAGGGTCAAAGTAACCAGGAGTCCGATGATGATGATGATGAGAGTCAAACAGCTGACCTCTAAGGAGGAAGAGATTCTGTCTCTCCGAGAGAATTGACTGGTAAAGTTGCTCAAGTTCATTCTCACTTGAAACATCACAGAAATCAAGGGTCGTATTTTCATTAACGACACGTGATTAGATGTTGACCTCTGCCAGTATAAATTACTTGCATTGATTTGATTAGTTGCAGTTAGGGCTTACATCAAGTTAAAGCTGGCTAGCTTTTGACCAAGGACAATCTTAGTATTTATCAAGTCTCTTAAACTTGGCAGAGCAGTTATCAAAAGTGTCAGTTACTATTGTTTGTCTAACAAACCTTAGTTGTTCTTACCAAGCTTAGCTGCTTCATCTTCTAAATGTATTTTTGTTTATGCCGCTTAATATGTTGCTATATGAAAATGGAGGTGTAGTTTAATACGTTTCTATTACATAATTTATTGGATGCCTACTTTTATTACTAGTTTTATCTTTGTAAATATGTAACAATAATGTAAGTCTAATCTATAACACACATTCTGAGTAAAAAGTTTCTAACATAGTATTCATGTTACCAGTCTCAAAGGAGACTAGTAGCTAGTTAAATAACTAACAACAGAAAGCAGCAAGTCGCCCATTGTTACTGCTTGTTTATGATACGGTTCTCGATACCAACAGTGGAGGCTGTAAAACTTAATACACCGATGACCACAACTGCACGTTGTACTTTAATCAAATAATCCATGCACAATAATCATAAAATCTTTGTGAGTGGTTCAGCCTCCCTAATGCTAGATCTACAACACCTAACCTAACTTTGATCCTATTTCTTAATAAAAGCTAAGCATTTACGAGTCTAACAACAGAATTTTTATTTAGCAGAATGTGTATATTTCCCTCCCAGTAGTTTGTGGCTGAGGCCACAGTGCAGTGTGCAGACAGGATCTGCAGAGGAAACTAACATTTCCCCATAGCAACAGCGTAATCATAACACATGCTGCACAAGTTACGTTCCACCCATCAGATCCGACCATGGAGACAACATGGAGGATACAGCGAGGCCAGAAAAACAGGAAGTCTCATGTTTTGAGGAGATTCACAATCTAAAAGAGATTATGAGGTGTTTTATTTTTAAAGATCATTGAAATGCTCTATTGATAAATCATTTCAGAGCATGTGTGATTGTTGGTATTTGTAAATTTTTTTTAGTAATTATTGGGATATGTGACTATACTTTAGAAACAATAAGTTGACAAAATACAAATAAAAAAACGTTATGTTTGGCAAAGTTTCAGCCCCTATAACGGTCCTTTCATCATGACATGTAATGTTGGGTCAGTGAGTGGTTGATAAGCATGAGAATACCATAGTTCTGAGTGGACTCTGCATCGTGATCCAATGCTCCCCTCCCCTGGTCAGTGTGGAAACACTGCGCCAGCACCTTCTACAGTGGAACTGCCTTTTAATCACTACAGTATGGGAACTTTATACCAAATTCAACACTGAATTTTATTTCCATAAATCCTTTAAGAAAGTCCTGTATAAACTCACACCATCATGCTCTCAGTCCATCAATCTATCACTCCATCAATCTATCACTCTATCACTGCGTCATGCTGTCACATGACTCCATCTCTCCAGCCTCCCTCCCCCAGCGTGGCGCCCCCTGGTGCGAGGAACAGGCCGTCCACACAGAGGACGTGAGGCTGCAGCAGGCGCAGGATGGGGCTGGGTGGAGCTCCAGCCAGGGAGAAAGCCTCGTCCACCAGCACGCCCCAGCCCCGCAGGGTCCGCAGGGCCCGGGCACACACGTCTCTGGAGCCCCACACCGTCACCAGGCCAGCCCGCAGGGGGCTGCCCACCAGCCCAAACCTGCTCCTCATCTCACCCATCTGCACGGCAAACTCCTTCACCGAGTCCTGAGGAGAGATGACAGGGTATTGTGAGGGGGCTGGGGGAACCAGGGACGGGGTGATGCGTTCGTAACACGACCAATCAGAGAACACAACCAATCAGAAAACACGACCAATCAGAAAACACCAGTGATTAATGTTGTGCGCTAGAGCATTAGCTGTGTGTCAGGTTGATCACTACCTTGGCAGCTTTGAGAGACTGCAGCTGGGGCTCAGTGAAGCCCTGCCCTCTCAGGCTGGACAGGTCGTCCTGGGAGAAGCCGATGGCGTCGCCTGAGAACACGACTTTGAGCTCCTTCCAGTCCTGCTGCTCCCAGTCCTGCTGAGGGAACAGAAGTGCAGAGGGGATACCTACAATGGCAGAAACATGAACAAAATGATATGGTGACACAAATTTAGGACGATTCTTTATTCCGAGCGACAAAGCTATACATTTGTGTCAAGTCAATCCAAAACAACGAAACAATACCTTGTTGTGAAGCCGAGAAGACATCATTTCTGTCCGTTGACAAGAACAGCTTTGCGTCACTTGATTGTAAACTCTCTATGTTGTCATCCTTGTTACAAAAGCAAAACCTGCCGATAGCAAGACCTGCACCAAGGTAATACAGACACCATCAACCATAACATACAGCAAGACCTGCACCAAAGTAATACAGACACCATCAACCATAACATACAGCAAGACCTGCACCAAGGTAATACAGACACCATCAACCATAACATACAGCAAGACCTGCACCAAGGTAATACAGACACCATCAACCATAACATACAGCAAGACCTGCACCAAGGTAATACAGACACCATCAACCATAACATACAGCAAGACCTGCACCAAGGTAATACAGACACCATCAACCATAACATACAGCAAGACCTGCACCAAGGTAATACAGACACCATCAACCATAACATGCAGCAAGACCTGCACCAAGGTAATACAGACACCATCAACCATAACATACAGCAAGACCTGCACCAAGGTAATACAGACACCATCAACCATAACATACAGCAAGACCTGCAGCAAGGTAATACAGACACCAACCATAACATACTAAAGTCCCAGACTGCAAGGTAATAAAGACACCATCAACCGTAAGATACTGAAGTCCAAGGTAATACAGACATCATCAACCATAAGATACTTAAGTCCCAGACTACTTCATGTAAGTTGGGCAATCCAAAGCGTTTGATTGTATATTTCTAAAGCCCATATATTGAGTTTGATATGTGTACTGTTATCACTGTAAAGAAAAAAAGTCTGACTTTCAAATTGGAAGTACCATAATGCTTGACACTGGCAATGATCTTTGAGTTGGTGTCCTTGCTGTCATTAGATAGCAGGATCACATCAAACAGCAAAGTTTCCGCTGGATTTTTGTCCAACAGTTTTTTGTTCACTTGCTGCACTGCCTAACAGGGAAATACAAATATTCAAATTCAGTTGCTTACTCGACTAGATGTCTGACATAGTTAATAGTTAATACATTAACCACAAAAGGCAATTTTCTGCAAGAACCACTGTTGCACCTAAAGCTGTGACCCATCAGAAACAGTGACCGCAGCTGCACATCGTCTTCAGGTGCGTGTACAATGTTTTTAAGTTTAACTCCTTTATTAAGCAGTTAGAGTGGGTTCACATATTCTGACAACTTACCCAATGTGCTGGTCCATTACATATTAAGTTCTTTCTTTTCTTTACGGTAGAATATTATTATTTAAAGTTTTAAATGTAGGTCTTGTGTAAGGTTTTAGGAAGGTTATTACAAATGTAACTCGTGCATGCGGTCACACAGAAATACATGTTTAGAAACATTTCAGAGAACATTTACCTAAATATATTTCATTTACTTTCAAACATGATACTACCGCGAATAATCATGCGGTCACAGTTTCTGATGGATCACATATTTCGGTACACCTCCTGCACCAATGTAACCCAATGGGCGGGTGCGTCTTGAATCCTGTAGCTGAATTGTATTGTTTTGGTATCGATACCCAATTACCTCGATGAACGAGAACGCTGGCCCTTTTTTCAAAAGGTCTGGTAAACCTGGGTCTGGTTCCGTCTCTGAGTCAAAGACAGCTTGGGATGACACTGCAACAACAACGGCTTGAGATGACCTCTGCAGAAGAACGAAAAATGTAACAACTAACAAAACTCTCAAGTTCAAGTTCAAGTGAGCCTATCAATGCATACTTCATTTTAGTCTTACCTGTTCAACATCGGTATTGCACACAATTGAACACATTGTTATGGATAAACATGTAAGTTGCAGAAGGATTTATTTGTCTTTATTTATACTTCCTTTGAAGTGGATTTTTTCAGATGTGTGAGGATCGCCTCTGACTATAATTTGAGTTCGTATAGCCTATCTACAATATGCGTAAAGTCTGGGCTTTTGAGTGTCTTTCGCAAACGTAATGTTGACAAACAAAACACAAACATTTAGCAAGAACGGTTATCCCTAAACTTGATCACTAAAGTTGCACTTAAAACTAGCGAAGTGCAGATGTCAAATCCGTGAGCTGCTGTGCCGTTTGATTATTATCTTTTCCGTACTGTACTCTTGACTATCAAAGCCACAGAAATACTGCCTCCCACTGAACAGGAGTAGTATCGTGCGCAAAATATTGACTTAAAAATGTCTTAAATATTTTATCCAACATACCAATGATTACGATAATGATTAGTCTAAATTCAGCTGGGGTCATTAATGAAAATGATTAGCCTTTATTTTGCCATGTAAACTGGTCTCCATAAGATTGCAGCACATGTAATTGGCTGAAGGGGAACATCATTTTACATAGGGATGTAACTAAACCGGTTCTATTGTGTAATTTCTGAATAAATTAAATAGTCGTATGTTTCTGAGACGAGAGTTAGCCACACCAGGATGATGTATAATACAGTAGCTGACACACAAACAGGTGTTTGTTTAAGATCCTCAGGAGGTGTATTTGTGCATTCCAGTGTGCACAGGTGAAAGCACACACATCTTATAACCTCCTTGTCACACACACGCACACAAGAACTCTTACAGAATGTGTCATTGTGTGTACTTGAGGTGTGGTGCTCTGAGTTAGCATTCAGAGGACATGCAAGACTGTGGGCCTTTCAAGACAGACCAGGTCACAGAAACCCACTAGACCATGTACGGTCCTCGACATGGATTAAGAAATAGCAAATGATTGGAAATAACAAATGATTGGAAAATACTTTAAGCAAATCAAGAAAGAAGGTTTTCTGATACAGGATATTGTAGTCAGGTATGAATCCATTTCTCTACTGTTTTCTCTGCCATCGCTTACTTCTCTCTGTTACAGAACCTGTTCACTCTGTGATTAAACTGCACATTCAGAAGTACACTATGTTGTATTAGTAGTCATTCTGATTCTTTACAGTGTTCCTGTGTAGTGTTCAATCCAGAAGGCCTCATGACACATATTTACAAGAGCACAATGACACACAATCCTCAGTTTTCTTGAAACCCCACAAACAAACTGAAGGGCCAGTTGTACACTACGAACAAGGAGCATCAAATAACATGACCTGTCAGATAGATGTTTAGTAGCTGTCTGGATATTGCCACCAGACAGTTTCCTCTTAATGATCAAACAAAGCAGTATGTTTAAGGGCCGACCCAGCTACTTAGAGGGGGAAGGAACTTCCTTCCGTGAGTTGTTGTTATCCTGTAGAACTCCCGCTATCCAGATCATTTCAAGGGTAAAGAACTAATTCAACACAGTCGTCAAGTAAGGATACCATCCGGACTACACTTGTAACCTAACAGTGAGTGTTGCTCTCTGTGCTAGATAACATAGTTTTAGAAGTCTTTATTCTCACTTTTGAACGTTTTATAGTTCCTACAATCCATGATTTACCTTTTTGAGTACATTGTTGATAAAAGATAAGGGCACATTTTTAGGCAAGCTTTCATCTTTCAAATAACACTTTTCATATAATCTTTTACTCTTATACTCACTTTAGCTACTAAAAACCCTTCCAGGGCATCAGGGTCAGTGTATAGTTGAACTCTGTTTGTGAGTCCCAAGCTTTCAATGTTGACACATCCATACGTTAGTAAACTCTAACTCGACATGGTCTGCTTCCTACAGCTTGTATTTTACAGCCTATAATCTTAAAACAATCTTTTTTTTCTGTTTCTTAACCGTAGAAAACAGTTTGATCTGTGGATGAATCATGCTCTCAGTTGTAAGGTGCTATACCTGTCAGCACACCCTCAGGTTGTTTGCCATTGGCGGAGGCCTGTCTCTGCTAAGGCATGAACAGGTTTGCAGTGTGCGTGTGGAGTGAGGAATGGATGAAGTGGACGTCAGATTGATAAAGAGATAGCTTGTCTGGTGGCTACTCTAATCCAACTCTGAAACATGAAACATCTGTGAGGCTTTAAATGAGAACGCGAGTGGGTTTGGGTGGGCGCTCCTTCGCCAGCAGAGGGCGCTGCGGTTCAGGCCACAGTCAGCAGAGTGACGATGGTGCGAGGGTCATCCGTCAAGACAGGAACCAAGAGCCCTGAGGACTGAGCTAGAGGCTTCTCCTCAGCACTGTGTTTCTGATATTCTGCTCTCACTGCTTTAGGTATCTGCTACCTCATCTCATTCACCATGCCCCCCCAGTCCCACCCAACTAACGCCAGAATCCCCACAACCACAGCCTCCTACTCTAACAGCACCTCTGCTCCCTACTCCATCATCCCTGACTTCATTTCTCAACTCCTGGACAAAATCCCTTGTGAGTACACCAGCATCCTCTTACTGACCTCGCTAAACCCTCTGGCCTGGGTTCTGCCTCCGTCTGCCTCTACTACATTCATCTGCCTCTGTCTGCCTCTCTCTACCTTCATCTGCCTCCTTTCTGCCTCCACCTGCCTCTTACCGCCCTGGTACTTTGTCTGGGATGGAACACTGTATGGGCACCTGTTCCATCCCATCAGATCTAATTCCACGTCAAGCGCACATTTCTTCCCTCTCAATTTTCACTTGTTACAAGTTTATCTCTGCTTAATCCTACCGGCTTTTCTGCTGCCTCATGCTTGTCGTGCGTGTCATAGCGAGACACTTCTGTGCTGGATCTCAGGTCGGTAGTGAGGCACAAGTCTTTTTTTGAAACTCTGCTTGTTCTTGACTCTCTCTGTCTCCGTCGCAGTGCCAAGATGGGCGATCTATACAATCGCTGCTGTGATCCTCTTCTTGTTTCTGGTCTGTATTTTGTGTATCTGTGCCAAATGCTGCTGCAAGAGTAAGAGGAAACAAAAGAAGAAAGACAATATGGATCTGAAAGGCCTGAAGGAAACCTCAACTTCTGCACTGGTGAGTGAGTTACGTTCTCTATGTGCAAGAACGTTCTACGGGTTTTGTCGTGTTGTAAGAGTAGTCTAGAAACTGTATGAATTGTTTGGTTGGGGATCTGCGTGGAGTGAGTGTGATTGGCTGGTTACAGTAGTAACTCCTGTTGATCTGCGAGGAGTGAGTGTGATTGGCTGGTTAAAGTAGTAACTCCTGTTGATCTGCGAGGAGTGAGTGTGATTGGCTGGTTACAGTAGTAACTCCTGTTGATCTGCGAGGAGTGAGTGTGATTGGCTGGTTAAAGTAGTAACTCCTGTTGATCTGCGAGGAGTGAGTGTGATTGGCTGGTTACAGTAGTAACTCCTGTTGATCTGCGAGGAGTGAGTGTGATTGGCTGGTTACAGTAGTAACTCCTGTTGATCTGCGAGGAGTGAGTGTGATTGGCTGGTTACAGTAGTAACTCCTGTTGATCTGCGAGGAGTGAGTGTGATTGGCTGGTTACAGTAGTAACTCCTGTTAACGGGCAGGTCCAGCCTGGGGCAGATGAGGCGGTCTACGGATCGACCAAGGAACCAAGAGGACAGCTGCTCTACTCTCTGGAATACAACTCACCCCAATCAGAGGTCAGGGGTCACGGCTGGTGACACTGTGGTGGGGGGGGTTCATCACGCAACACAGGAGTGGCAAAAGAGTCACCGCTGTTCTATCAAATGTTGCATTTCTGTGTCTGGTTTCTCATGTGTTTGCTGGCCTGGAGCTCCATCTGAAGCTGCCTGGTTCTCTTGCAGCTCACTGTGGGGATAAAAGAAGCCAGAGGGTTGAAAGCCATGGACACGGGGGGAACTTCTGACCCTTATGTCAAGGTCTACATCAGCCCCTCCAAGTCTAAAACATGCGAGACCAGGGTCTTTAGGAAGACACTGAACCCAGTTTTCAATGAACTCTTTACATTTAAGGTACTGTTCAGTTCATTTAGTTGTGTTTTGATTCATCACATACATTGTACATAACATATAAATACTACTCAAATTGTTTAATGGACAAGACGAATTGTTAATTTTCTGTTTTGCTTGGTTTACTCAGTTTAATGTCCAGTTCATCTGTAATTACTGCTAATGTCAGACTCGTATTTAATGCTCAGGTCCCCATGTCAGAGCTTAATGAGTGCACAGCAGTCATGCAGGTCTTTGACTTCAACAAGTTCACCAAACACTGCATCATAGGGGAGATCCGGTTACAGCTCAACACCGTCGACTGGAATCACGTCATCGAGGAATGGAAAGATCTGATGGAGGCGTCCAAGTTTGATGTTCGAAACTTTATCTTTTCCTCAAAAGAATATCCTGCATTTTAACACTACACTTCCAAGATTTTCTGAGGCTGCCAATTGAAATTGTATTATAAACAAATCTAAGTAAGACTGTGGCTGCACGTTTTCTGCTGTCATCAATAACTGTAAGTCATAGACTATGCATGTGCATATGGATGGCTCTTCTGCTGTTATGATTACAGAACGAGAACCTGGGAGAGATATGTTTCTCCTTGCGCTACGTCCCAACTGCCAGCAAGCTAACTGTTGTCATCCTAGAGGCCAAAAACCTCAAGTCTATGGATCCAGGCGGGTCATCAGGTCAGTTCTTCTGTAGCCTGCCTCTTCCAGGCGGTTGCTTGGTGACACTGATGCCACAGAGGATGCTAGGCTCATAGATTGTTAAAAATAATTAAAGGAAATATCAATTAGCGTTCCTTTTAAATAACTGTTTATTTTTCTTATTCTGGGTATTGGCAAATCACTTGAATGACTCATTTAATAGGCCTATGGGCCTACTTGTTAAAGTGACCTGTCAAAACAACCTTCCCGTCTGTGTTTAGATCCTTACGTGAAAGTGCAACTCACTTTAGATAAGAAGAAGTGGAAGAGAAAGAAGACATCGGTGAAGAAGAACACTCTGAATCCCTACTTCAACGAGTCATTTAACTTTGAGGTTTCGTTTAATCAAATCAAAGTGAGTAGTACAGTAGGTTGGAGTGAACCCAAAATAGGTTCACGGACACACTGGTGCAAAATCTGCCAAATTCAGCATGAGAGTAACTGTCCTGTTCTCGGATGTTTGTCCAGAGGGTTCATCTGGTGATCGCCGTATGGGACTACGACAAGATGACGCGAAATGACGCTATCGGCAAGATCTTTCTGGGATGCGACGCGTCAGGGAACCAGCTGAGACACTGGGCAGACATGCTTTCCAACCCTCGCAGGCCAGTGGCTCAGTGGCACACGCTCCTGTCAGCCCAGCAGGTGGACAGCACCCTGGCTCTCAAACGCACCATCAAGATCCCGTTTACAGATAAGAGCTACTAGACAATGGTTACCGGTAGCCTACTATTTACGCTTACATACCATACTGACATGTCAATAATATATGCTTCCAGGTTAATTTCAAATGAGTTATTAACAAGCTGTTTTTGTATATTGGAAATGATTGAATTTAGTATACTTTTTCCATTTCCAACACTTTTTTATAGTCCTTTATACTGAATACTGCTTTAATTGTACAGACACTGAATTAGAATGCTCCTGAATGAAGACATTCCGTACCAATTTCCATGCATTAACCTTCCCTTTCAAATTGGTGTTAGGAAGATGCCCTTTCTGCACTTTTATAACACTGCCCCTAAAGATTTGAAATAAATTAGTCTGCAATTAATTGATTCTATTTGCACATTACCTGACCTATCTCAAGTGCTCGACACAGCAGCTTTCTGCTCCCCTGCGACAGCAGGAACACAGGGTACTCATAATAACCACCACAGCAGGAACACTGGGGAGTCATAATAACCACCACAGCAGGAACACAGGGGAGTCATAATAACCACAGCACGAACACAGGGGAGTCATAACCAGCACAGCAGTGTCAGCTAGACACACACAAGCCTGCACCTTGTTCACCTAAGTAGCATGGGTCCTCCTGGTACTGACAACAACAACAACAGGTTTCCCTACTTCAGCACCTAATCATCCTCATCAATACCTCCTCATTAGGATTCTGAGATCCTGAAAGGGCCCTATCTGGAAAGATGACTCTCAGGGGGTGCTGCTTACGTCAGCCTTATTAAATATACATTTTAGATGACATCCTACAAAAGGCTCATGTTGTGCAGCTTATAAAGCAGTAAGATTACAAGATGCAATGCAAGTAAAGCAGCTTTTATCAAATGCACTTAAATTTTTAGTGTCCTAAGGGAAACAGAGTAGATTTGGCGTCCATGAGCACTGCTTCCATGATGGGGGAAGTGGCTAGGCTCAGGTTCCATGAACAGGAAGGGTTTAGGACCCAGTGAGGGCTCCAGGGACCGTAGGTCATGACTCAGTGTGCTGTGAACTCACCCTGCTCTGATCGTCCCGCTGTGGAGCCTGTTCTGAACAGGCCCATGACAGAGCCACCCCTGGGTGACCTGAGGTGAAACAGGAGGAGGATCAAACAGCCGGCAGGGGCCTGCAACCTTACCAGCTTCATCCAGTCAGAACCAGAAAGAGCTGTTTAGATCATAGGATTTAGATACATGAAACCAGACCAAAAAAGTCAGTAAGAGAGTCATTAGAATACAAATAAAGATTCTGATGTTAGTGCTGTGTCCTACTGTCATAATGTTATCCACAATCTTAGGCTCTGTCTCCAGCTCACGGTAAATGTCGTTTTAAGCAGGTAGCCTGTGTTTAGACACATCCCCGTTCAGCAGCCCAGGGTTAGTGACAGAGACAGGGAGAATAGGCAGAGAGGACAGGCCCCACAAGGCCACTGTCTTGGCAACAGGCTGGTCAGGACATCTTCAGCTGTTGAGCAGACTTACTGATGCACTTCTTGTACCTGAAAATGAATAGTTAAGCAGCTTGGGTTCTTTGAGATGTAAATGACACCACTTACCCAGTGTGTTTATCTCCTAGCATTAATGTCCACTAGACAAGATTATATCCCGATGTCTGTTTTAATCTCTTGGCTGTTTTTCCCTTGCTAGGTTTTCTGGTGAGTGTAACAGGGTAGTAAGAAATAAGACAATTATGAAGAAAGCTGCATTTTCTACCCAGACGATGAAGAAGCGTTATGTAAAATCAGGATGGCACCTGACATGCTTGAGTATTAAAATACCACAAATGCTATTTTTAGATATTCAAAAGAATCGCAAAAGGTTGCCTTTGTTAACACACATTATAATATGAGGTTCACTTCACTGATACCAGATGTGTCAATAGCTTCTGTGTTTGCACAGTGGCATCATCTGACAGGGGCAGTACAGGGCTGTCCAATTAAAGCCTGTCTCATCTTGTGTAGGGTAGCTTATACTGCAACCTACAACCAGCTTAGTCTGTGATCCCGGGAAATTAGAAGATACTAAATACCTACCTGGTACCTGCAATAATTTATCACCATCAACATAGGTGAGTTTTATGAGCTTTCTAAACAAGTGACATAGTCTTGTGTCTCTCCATGATGATAATTGTATGCTTTGTTGCATTCAACTGAACCATTTTGGATGAGATAGGCAACTAAGATAACTTGATGGTTAACTCGCTGTGATGAAAACCCAATTTACTGTGTGGTGAGTCTGGTGACATGAACAGAATGGAATAGTAGTTTCCTTGATTCATAATTTTGTTCTTTTTCCTTCACACAGTTTGTGTAGAACAATTATTTTAGGAACTGTAAGCATTTTAAAAGGCAAACATCACTTTTTTTGCCGACAATACGCGAGGTGAACACAACCAGACAGATCACATTCACCCCAATTTCGGTCATCGTGATGTTGAGGGGAGATGCGTTCACGTGCGCTTCACAGTGCTGCAGAGCGAGACCAGTGGATGGCCCGGGCTCGTGCTACCGTACGCTCCTCCTTCGGTCGCGGAGCTAGTAGTAGCAGCTATGGACTCTACTGTGTTACCGAGAGGGTTTCCACAGGTGTGGTTTAAAAGTTTGGCTCTGTTACTTGACAACAGATCGCCATTAAACTAGCAAGCCAGACAGCGAGCTAGTTAGTTATAATGCAGCAAAGACAGCTCATCTGGATGAGCAGTACGTAGTAGCTAACTAGCTAGGTCTAGCTAGGTATCATTAAGAGATTTCAGCAACATTTCGAGAAAATGCTGAATTATCTGGTAACGTTGTCAAGCTTTATTATTATAGGCTGACATCATTCACAGTTAGTACGCGTGTAATGACTCAATCCATTCACTAGTAGTGTGTAGTTTGCTGTCAATCTCGCAAGATAGCCAGCCTAGCATTGTAGCATGAACTTCATAGACAACAAGCCAGCGACGAGCTTTCTAGCTAACTGCTCATTATGAGTCATACGTATTTGCAAGTCCTGGCCACGAACGAGTTGTCATTCCTCTGTTTTTGTGTGTGGTATACCTTCCGAAATAAATCGCTGACACAGGTCGTGGATGCTGTATTGATAGGTGACGTTAGATTACCGCACCGGGCTGCACACTCCAAAGCACACAAGCCTGTAGCTAGTTAATTAGGTACCTAGCTATGATGGCCATCGGGAACACTGAGACCTGTATTGCATACGATGGGCAACCTCACCGAACGCTTGACATGCCTCTGTCAACAGGAGGCAGAACATGGAAACCGTGGAGAAATTGAATAAAGACCTAGTTTCACATAAACTGTTGGATAAAAAGGTGCTTTCCAAACAGAATGGCAGAACAGGTAAGTTTTGCGTTGTGCGAATGATGTTGCTAACTCAGTCACCTGTGTTAAAAGTGAACTGAAGTTGCATGAAAATACCTATAACGTCTCAGATTACAAGCCCTTGTCCTTTGAATTGCAGGTATTGCCAAGCATCTTTACAACACATTCAAAATACACACTTTGCAGATACAGTCCATAAATCGCTCAGAATGTGCCACTGGTAAGTCTCGTCTTCCTGGATATACCGTTACAGACAATACAGATACCTATGAGCATAGTTAAACTCTTGAGAACCACAAGCAAAACTTGATAACATTTTAGCCCTTAGTATTTACTGCTATAGGGATAGTATAATGTCATTTAACAAACCGCATACATATTTACTGTGCTGCAGTTGGTTTTTCCTGCGATATCTGTTACTCTGTAATCGTGCTGATCCAGTTGCGTTTCCATTCATCTGGTTCCATGCCCCAGGCTCATGTCCCAATCTGATGATGAGTAGGAACGAACAGCAGGACGTCCGCTCGTCCCCCCTGGCCCCCCTAGCCCCCTCGGCCCTCACCCCCCAGCTGCCCCCCCGCGTCCACCGGCCCCTCTGCCTCTCCGTGTCCTCCGACAGCAATGGCCGCTTCAAGACCCTGGAGACCCAGGAGTGGAAGAACAACCTCAAAGCTCAGGTACTAACAGACAGTCAAACTGATCAAAACTCCTAAAACACCGTCATGTTTCAATTATCAAGCGGGCAGTCTAAACGCAAGGTCATTGTGAACAGTGACATTCTTGGGACATGGCAAGCAACAGCTACTTAGTAGACATAAACTAATATTTAAGTGTCACAAATAAGGACAAGAACAGCAGTAAAACACAAGCAGTTGTTCCAGAGCCAGGAACAAGTACATTTACATTTAGTCGTTTAGCAGACGATCTTATCCAGAGCGACTTACAGTGAGTACAGGGACATTCCCCCGAGGCAAGTAGGGTGAAGTGCCTGTGCCCAAGGACACAACATCATTTTGCACGACCGGGAATCAAACCGGTAACCTTCCAATTAATAGCCCGATCACCTAACCGCTCAGCCATCTGACTCCCGTAACCAAGTAATGTGCAGGCAACCAACACTGCAGGCACTTCCAATGCAATTCACATTTAAACCTGAGATTTCTTGATCTGCAGTGGTGCTCTACCACTGAGCTGTACCTTCCCTATACATTTAGTTTTAGCATTTAGCAGATGCTCTTATCCAGAGAGACTTACAGTAACTACAGGGACATTCCGCCTGAGGCAAGTAGGGTGAAGTGCCTTGCCCAAGGACACAACGTCATTTGGCTCGGCCAGGAATCGAACTGGCGACCTTCAGATTACCAGCCTGATTCCTTCACCGTTCAGCCACCTGACTCCCTCCATACATTAGCAGTCCTGCAGATGAGGGGTTTTCTCTACGTGTTGTGTATGAGATCCTGTTGGATCACTCTTGTAAGAGACTTCATATGTCTTTTGCTGCACTGTACAGTATATCATATGGTAACTGAGACTTTTATTGTTGCATACTGCCTGGTAGCTGACATGAGGTCACCTGGTAAACACAGAGCGTCCGTTGACTCTGACGACCTGAATACTTTTAGCGCCTCTGGGCCGTTATTCGCTGTTCCACATGCACTATTTGTATGTCACTTTGAAAAAAACTGTTTTTTAAAAGACTCAAATGTAACATGAGGCATGGAACGTAAACAGATGTCATGTATCCTCTGAGGGGGACAGGATAAGCATCCAGCAGCCAAATGCTGCTAAAATATGTGAGAGGCTAGTCGATTTCCTACACTCGCCACCCCCAAAAAATTGTCATCTATTGATGGGCCGCTCAAAATTGAACGTCCACTATCCATTTGGCTGGTGGACATGTGCCTGCTCCTGTCAGTGCTGTGTGGGTGCTGGGCTGCTGCAGCTCCAGTGTGGATGTCCTGTGTTGCAGATGGAGCAGGCCCACAGTGCCGGGGCCGCCAGCAGCACTGGCTCCCTGGAGAGAGCCTCCCTGTTCTGCGCCTCCAGCTCCGGCCTGCCCAGCCCGGTGGAGACCCTCACCAAGAGCAAGTCCTCCAGTCGCTTCTCCCTCTTCTCCCCTCCCTGGAACAGCAGCTCTGAGTCCGACTCCAACCCCCCCTCCCGCTCAGGCTCCAAGAAGCTGCGGAACTACAGCCGCCGGGCGGCTACAGGGCCGGCCGGGGTGGGCGGCAGGACCCCCGACGCCCCGGAGCCCAAACCCAGCGGCCCCGAGCACTTCCAGTACTCTGAGCCCGTCATCTCCAAGGTGACGGACTACATCTACGTGGGCAACCTGAACGCAGCCTACAGCGGGCGCACGCTGTGTCGTAACAACATCGACATCATCATCGACATGAGCGGTCTGCCAGGGGAACCAGGGCCCGGGCGCTGCCTCAGCCTCATCCCCTGCACCTGCTCCCGCGGTGCCCGGCACAGCTGGTCCCGCCTCAAGGTGGACATAGCACAGGTCCCCGACGCGCCGGGTGACAGCCCCGCCCTCAAGCAGCGCTGCTTCGACGACATCAACGGCTGCATCGACGCGTCCACGGAGAAGAGGAAGCGCGTGCTGGTGCACTGCCGCGACGGCTACTCTCTGGCGCCCGCCTGCATTATCCAGTACCTGATGGTGAAGCAGAACATGAGGCTTCTGACCGCCTACGAGCTGCTGAGAGCCAAGTACCCCCTGAACATCCGGGAGTGCCACCAGGACGTGCTGGTGAGCCTGGAGAGGGCTCTGAGGCCGGGGGGCAGCGGGGACCCTGAGGGCTTCAAGCAGGCCATCTCCCGGAGGGTAGCCTGGTCCTGACCGGATCCAACACACTCTGATCATCTGGGTTTGGTTTTTTAGTATCATGGTACGGGCATTTGATCTTTTTTGTTTTTATTTTCGGGGGTTTTAAAGAGTGATCTATGGGCATCTTTACATGTTGTCGTTAGACTTGCCAGTCAGGTGTAATTGCCACACCTGCGTCACAAAAGTTGTGAAATGGAGTTGCTGCTGGTGTTGCCATTGAACAGCCTGTGAATGTGATCTGGGATTTCTTGTAGTTTTTCTCTCCATTTCCATACGAGGAGACAGACAAGATGTTCTGTGTCCAGCTGCTAATACAGTCAAATGATTATGTTCTAGAATCCAAGAAGTGAGCTGAAAACCATGCCTTTGGCCGCTCATCCTGCGGCCATGGCTCAGGTTTGGTTTCAGGGGAATATGAAAATATGAATATGAACCGAAATGCTTGGAAGACTCAGGATACCTATTGATGTCATTCCAATAAGCTACAAACTGCTTCTGGTGCCTGGCAACAGAAGACTGGACTTGTTACTGGATAATCTGCCCTTCTCCTGGGGGGTGGAGGGGGGTGGAGGGGCCTCATGCTGGGAGACTTTGCACATGGATACCTGTTGCTATACATGGGAGCCTCTACTCTCATCATCTTACACACAGACAGTATGGTATCCTCAAGACATTCTCCATGGTCACCAAACCAGTTGGAAGATCATAGCTGCCCTCTGTGAGGAAAACTGTCTTAATCTAACTGACATTCTTTTAACCTTTTTTTTTTTTTGACGTAGTGGTGCTTGGAAACTGTGGCTTTGTGATTTTAGCTTTGGTGTATGCAGTTAAACTGATGGTCAGTACCTTTTTTTATACAAAGTCAGTATTATAATCAGGCTGAATAACAATTCAGTGTGTTATACTGCAACAGATCGAATTGCACTACTAGCAAGACTCCAGAAATGCACCGTTTGGTAGGTTGTAGTGAGCAGACAGTGCTTTCGCCTGTTGGATCACTTTTTGAGTTTACATCACTTCTCAAAGACCTCTGGATTTCAATTAATGTAATAACATTGTGTTACATTAAAATATGGTAATAACATACTGATCTAGTCTAGGTAATTACATAGTGATCTAGTCTAGGTAATTACATAGTGATCTAGTCTAGTGGTTTCAGTTCTTACCCTCCGGAGTGGTTGCAGTGTCACAGAGGAGGAATAATTCTTAATAACATCCGTGTAGATATTTCTCGTCGGGTTGTTGTACATGTGTGTTAATGTGTGGTGATTCTCTATGAAAGGAACCTGGAGGTTTGGTGCTGTGGTTTGGGTTGGTGTCTTGTGACGATACAGTGACACTTGCACACATTGTATGCAGTTGTTGGGCATTGATAACATTTTTGTTCACTTTCCTATTGATGCTATTAAAGTTTTATCAGGACACATGATGTTATGATATTACAAAATAATCTTCTTCTGTGAATTGGTTTAATGCTGTAACTTCTGTTGGTGATAAATCGCTGTATAGTGCTTGTATTTTTACAAATGCAAAATGTGGTGAATGGTGACCAATCACCCCATGGTGATTAGGAGCTGTTTTGTTTTCTTCTGTAATTAACTACTGTGGCCATCGTTTCCTTTTGTTTCTCAAGGCAATCACTATAGCGTAGAACTCTTTTAAACTGAATTGATGTTGTAGTAAAGATGATTTGGGATCTTGACGTGTTTTGGATGTTTCAACATGTTACAACTTGTTCTCAGGTGAATTCTAAATGGTCCATAATCTTCTGGATGATTATGAAATTAGAATATGTGAAGCAATGTATTTCCTGTGTCATGTTTTTTAGAGTCTGATGCATTTTTATGTGTAAATATGAAAGGGAAAAGCATATTATTCTAAACATGATCTCCATAACTCTAAGATGTGTGTGGTCTGGTTTGTTGATTAGATCAGTGGTCTGTAAGGGTTATTATTATGAAGTGCTGCCATCATATTAGATCTTCTGGGGGCTGTTTCCTCCATGATGCAATCCTGTCACATTGGGAAGAAGGGGGTAACAGTTTACATGAAAATTAAGCAAAGTTGCAAAAATAAAAGATCTCTATTCACAAATAAACATGCTTCAAAAAAAGAAAGAAAAAAGTCATAGCAACGTACTGTTGGTTTATTTGTCCAGTGTACTGTACGTCTGTTTGGAAACACGAGCCACTTCCTAGTTAGCCTCCGGGGGGGATTCCTGAAGCATTTCACAGTGTTGTCTTTATAAATTCCTGTCAACCTAACTGGATGCCAACGTCTTGAATTTGAGTTGCGAATCGTGTCCCATTAAGGCAGGTAGACCTGACAGTCTGCAGGACAGAGGTCCCATTAAGGCAGGTAGACCTGACAGTCTGCAGGACAGAGGTCTCATTAAGGCAGGTAGACCTGACAGTCTGCAGGACAGAGGTCCCATTAAGGCAGGTAGACCTGACAGTCTGCAGGACAGAGGTCCCATTAAGGCAGGTAGACCTGACAGTCTGCAGGACAGAGGTCCCATTAAGGCAGGTAGACCTGACCACCTGCAGGACAGAGGTCCCATTAAGGCAGATAGACCTGACAGTCTGCAGGACAGAGGTCCCATTAAGGCAGGTAGACCTGACCACCTGCAGGACAGAGGTTTCATTAAGGCAGGTAGACCTGACCACCTGTGGGGACAGGGGTCCCATTAAGGCAGATAGACATGACAAAGAGTTCATAGAAATGTTCAGAGTGAATTTTTACTATAATAAATAAATTATAGTAAATTTATTATAGTAAATTTACTATAATAAATAAAAATGGGACAAGGATTGTCCCATTCTCCGTCCTCCTGCCCCCTAGTTGAAGGATGTGTCTGAGGACATGAAGGATGTGTCTGAGGACATGAAGGATGTGTCTGAGGACATGAAGGATGTGTCTGAGGACGTGAAGGATGTGTCTCAGGACATTACGGATGTGGCTGAGGACATGAAGGATCTGTCTGAGGACATGAAGGATGTGTCTCAGGACATGAAGGATGTATCTGAGGACATAAATGTTCCAGCTGGCAGACGCATTAGTGATTATCTGCTTAGTGCAGATTTACATGCCACGGTCATTTAATAGCTTAATCCCACCTGTGCCCAGTCCAGCCCTGCAGCTGAATGTCTCGTAATAGAGAGGTTAAAACAGCCGTGTCCAGACTTGCTAAGTAGGTGTATGTTTCCTAATCCTTCAACTCAATTACTAACAATTAATTTGTTTGTCTCCCCCGATTAATCAGTGATTGAGTTAGGAAAGGCTGCCATATTCAGGGAGGAAACTCCTCCCAACATCTATTGTTTGCTAAAAAAGCACCAATTCTATAAAAAGATACTTATTTCCTGCTGTTTTACCACAGCAGTACACTAACATATCCCTAGACCTCATTATTTACTGTGCAACTCCTCAACCTCCATCAGCTACATCTGCACCAGCTGTTCCTGCAGCTGTCCCTACAGGTCTGGGTCACACCTGCTTAAACTGACTCAAACTCAACGTGTTCACGTTATATTGCCCTTTACTACGTAGCAGCAGTTACTGTTCAAACGCAAGTCTAACTAATATAGTTGATTCTCGCCTCCTTTGCTTTAATGCATTGGATGCCGACTGCTTTTAGGCGTGAAACTGGAAAGGAAGTATCACACAAGCACTTCCTGCCCAGAAGGAGCTCCACTAAAGACCTTGACTAATCATAAAAATAATAGTCGTAATGTGAAAGAGAGGGTTATTTATAATAGAGGGAGATGGGGGGAGTTGGGGGTTGGATATAGTATTTCAGGTGCTTGCTAGCTTATTGGTCTGTGGGTGAATCTACTTCCATAAAGAGAATGATGTTGCCCTGTTGCCATCAGGGAATGCAATATATACCTACTTCTAACGGCATCAACAAGCCACTGCCCAGTAGCTGCCATCCTCCTGCCAAAATCGTCTGCTCCCGGGTCTAGGTGAGAACTGCTCCTATTTCATCCTGCTATGCTGCTGCTTCAGTTCAAGACTTATTTGGATTTACAGAATTGATTGTTAACTGCTTGTTTTTCATTTCCACTGTGTTACTTTGGTTTGTGGATGAAGTTGTTACCTGGTGACTTTGTTCCTTTCTAAAGTGCTGCTGGTGTGTAGTTGCAGTGTAGTCTGTGTTGGTTATATTGCTGCATCACTTGTTTTTAATGTGTGTAATATGGGTCTTTGTAAAAATCTGTGTCTTCACTTGAGATTGTAAAGATTCCTCATCCGCCTTGCATGAAGTTTAGACAATTGAATTTGAGAGATATCTTGTTAAAATTATAAGTTTGGTAAGATCAGAATTTAGGATGGGATATGTCTGTTGTCTGATGAAGGGATGTGTTGAAACTGGATGTCATCGCAAACTCTTTGGATGTAAATAATACGTCCCAGACAGTTGAGGGCTAGCCTGCTGCAGCTGGCGTGGGACCTGTGTCCGCAGGGTGCTGACAGGAAGGCATGCGTCACAGCCTAACACACTACCTGGATGTTAGGGAATCTGCTTCGATAAGACAGGACATGACGGAATCATGTTGGATGACATTATGCAAATGTATGATTGTCTTGAAGATGGATCTTTCTGTGCCTTTTTTAATTAAGAGAACACTTTTTTTTATCAGGAATTGACTTATATCAGTCCTGTATGTATATAATGTGTCATATTGTTGAACTTAATTCCATCACTTTGCTTTTGTGTTTTTTGGTGACAATTTGGATACTTTTCTACATTTTTTAAGTTCTCATACTATAGTTATACCACACAAATTGCTTTCTCAGTCAGGGCTTTGCAAGGCTCTCAGTCTAGCTGCGTTTGAGCCCACAGGGAAGCAAAAGGATCCTCACAATACGTTTAACTGATCTTGACAGTATGTTCTTACCGGCACACGGAAGAGCCTGTATTCATACTGGATGAGGGGTGTTAACTACTGCAGCCCCAGACCCTGGGGAGACGCTGGGGAGACGCCGGCGATCTGGACAGCCTGTATTTCAGGGGAGGGGTAATGCCTCGGCCATGTTAGAGATGTGCCACCAGGGCACAAGGGGCCTTAATAGAGGTGCTATCAGGTTTTTGATCATCTTCCAGAGCACAAACCTTCCATGACACAGCCACCCAAGAGGAGCAGCCGGCCCCACATAGCTCTAGCTTTATTTAGCTGATGCTTTTCCACGGCCAAAACGTTTGTGTGGGTATCGAGTTTCTCCTCAGAGGAACAATCATGCCTGAATGCATTGGATAGGGACATTCCATGCTAATGTGCAGCAGGGTTGCTGCTTGAGCCTCTCTTGGGTTCCTTCTTAAGATGCACTTTTCAATCTGTGTTTGGCTGAGATTCAGACCTAATTGTTTGAGAGTTGTTGACAAAGATGCTCATGTGCAATGAAACAAATAAAAAAAACTGTTAATTAACAACATGAGAATGGTAGTAAGATATTGTGATATTTAGAAAAATCTGTTCAAGTAGTTTATCTCCTGTTTGTCCTCAGGGTGTGAAACCAAACAAACGCCACCATGTCAGAGTGAGTACGAAATAACGACTTAAATAATTCTGCTTTTTCCTTTACTTGATTTTAATTGCATTAATCTCATACTCCATAAACTAACCTTTCAGAAAAAAGATGTCGTCAAGTCGCAAGCATAGTCTGAAGGTAAGATGCAGTATCTTACACTGCAAAAAAAACCAAGACAACAGAATGAGGGTCATGTTACTAATTTCGCTCTCGTACAGAGTTTGATGCTCGCCATCGCCAAGGGTTTACTTGAAGAAGAGGCGAAAGAGCAGGTGGAATGGAGGAAGAGGTACATGGAGGAGACCTGCCCTCCTCTGTCTCTGCCCAGAACCATGCAGGAGCTGCAGGTACCACACACAAACACGCCTCCGCACTCTACTCCCATATGGCTCTGATCAGCCCACAAAAACTGAATTGTGTCATTTAACTGATTTATAACAGTTTTTTTTATTTGTTTCATGTATTATGAGTGAAACTTGAATAGATAATCCTCTATGTGTGATGCAGGATTTCTGCAAAGAGATTCACCATAAGATCGATGTGATAGATGAGGAGAGATATGACCTGGAGAGCAAAGTCAATAAAAGTGCCAAGGAGGTATTCTCACTTTCCTCAACACAAGCTTGTGTGCACAATGATTGTTTGTGTTCAAGCAAGTGCAACTGTCATACTAACATTGAAACAAAACTTAACTCTAACCAACAAAAATATTAAAAAGTATTTTCTCACTGGTTCCTACAGATTGAAGACCTGCACATCAAGGTGCAGGACCTGAAGGGGAAGTTCAAGAAGCCAGCTCTGAGGAAAGTGAGGATGTCAGCTGACGCAATGCTCAAGGCTCTTCTGGGCTCCAAACACACTGTGAACATGGATCTGAGGGCCAACCTGAAACAAGTGAAGAAGGAGGTCAAGGAGGAGGTGAGAATTTAACGCTTTTTCATGTGGTTATTGACCTTACAGAGCCTTGAATTGATGTAAGATGCCCTTTCCATAAAGCTTTACAAAAGTTTTCTTAATCTTTCGCATGAAAGAAATGAACGGATTTGGATTCTGTTTCATGAAATGTTTCTAGTCGTACTTGTCAAGGTGTTTCTGGTTAGGTGTTTCTGGTCGTACTGGTCAAGGTGTTTCTGGTTAAGGGGTTTCTGGTCGTACTGCTCAAGGTGTTTGTGGTTAAGGTGTTTCTGGTCGTACTGATCAAGGTGTTTCTGGTTAAGGTGTTTCTGGTCATACTGGTCAAGGTGTTTCTGGTTAAGGTGTTTCTGGTCATATTGGTCAAGGTGTTTCTGGTTAAGATGTTCCTGGTCGTACTTGTCAAGGTGTTTCTGGTTAAGGTGTTTCTGGTCGTACTGGTCAAGGTGTTTCTGGTTAAGATGTTCCTGGTCGTACTTGTCAAGGTGTTTCGGGTTAAGGTGTTTCTGGTCATACTGGTCAAGGTGTTTCTGGTTAAGGTGTTTCTGGTCATACTGGTCAAGGTGTTTCGGGTTAAGATGTTCCTGGTCGTACTTGTCAAGGTGTTTCTGGTTGAGGTGTTTCTGGTCGTACTTGTCAAGGTGTTTCGGGTTTAACCATTTTTACAATTTATCAAACTTTAAAACAACTCTTAAAAAGCTCATTGTTTAATATTCTTGTGTATGAGTCTGGGCCCTACTGATCTACTTCTTCTTTCACTCTCTACTTTTAAAGGACAAAGAAGCTGTAGGTGACTGGCGTAAGAACATTGAGGACAAGGCTGACAGGAAGAAGATGTTTGAGACATCCTAGACGCTGAGATGGAGGTCAAGGAGGAGGTGAGAGGAAACAAGCTAAGCACAAGCTATCATGTATCATCAGGTTCTTCTGTAATGACTGTGATATATTCATCTAGAGTTCATATGTATGTTCAGTAGGGGGCCCCAAAGTTATGACAACTTGGTAGATATCTTTGCCAATAATTCATTTGCCCTGTTACAGGATACAGAAATGAGTGACGTTGGCTACTGGTGTAAGAACAAGGACAAGTCAATCATGGATTACAGAAAGAAGATGCTTATTGCAACTAACTTCATGTCCCCATTGAATGCATCTCTCCCTTTTTTACCCAGTCCTTAAATGAATGACACTGAACAACTGTTATCAACAACTGTATATTTCTGTAAAACAACAAAGATAGATTTTCTTGGGTGTGAACTCAAACAACAAAAACTTGCTTTAATAAATTGCTTTAAGATTACCAGTACTTTGTAGATTGGCTTTGTCTCTGTGCAGTTTTATCACTAGCACTTGACTGGATTTTTCAACAAGGCTTCCTACACAGAAACCAGCAGTCATATGTTTCCCCCCCATGGGAACATCTGGGTTCACATCAACTTGACTCCAGGTAACAAAGATTAGATTCATTGTTGTGTTTATAATATTACTACATGACATGCTATAGAGCTGGAATGATTTAAAAATCATTGCAAGAGGAGGTATGAAGCATGAATTCACAGCGGCTGCAAAAGTGGTGCCTAGGAAGAAGAAACACAAAGGCTAATATCCATCAAGCCCTGAGAGATCAAGGATGAGGGTACGTTCTTCTAGGGAGTTTCTGTTCCTGCATGTCTCTGTTAATGTGTGTTCTAGTCTTTGAATGAGATCTTTGCGTATGCTGTTTTGATTGAAAACACACCTTCGATGTTCAGTGTGGGTCATCAGATATAAGAACAATATCTCAGAGTAAGGGTTAATATTTGCTTAGTTAGGGTTAAGTAAGGTATGGTAATATTTGCATGGCTTATCTTGGCTGGTCTAAATTGAGAACATATTTTAATCTATTGTTTTGTCGAGTCCAAAGTTCCACTGTGTAAACTGGCATCGTAGCAACTGCTCTTTTCTTTTTCTGTAAAAAAGAAAAAGATCAGTTGGATAAAATGGAGAAACAGACACGTCAACACAAACGTCTGATGCCTGGAAGGTACGGCCAAGTCAAACGCTTGTAAATGGTT
Source organism: Hypomesus transpacificus (assembly GCF_021917145.1). Classification (NCBI taxonomy): domain Eukaryota; kingdom Metazoa; phylum Chordata; class Actinopteri; order Osmeriformes; family Osmeridae; genus Hypomesus; species Hypomesus transpacificus. The sequence goes on from NC_061073.1 coordinate 9,974,493, forward strand.
TTATAAAGTTGCTTGACAGTTCTAAAACAGATCTCAAATTGTGTGTAAACGACTCCCTTCCCAGTCCCTGGTAACAAGCCTTCTGCCATGTTTCTTTGTGTGGTCTGTCGGAAGCCTTTTCTCTATTTGAATTACAGAGGATGCCTTCTGCTATATAAAAGATAGTAAAATAAGAACAACAATCTTGAAGGACAGGTTATTTATAATGGAAGCACCCGTGAAAGGGGGGTTGCTGGTGGGGGTGGTGAGGGGGTTGACTGGACTGTATTTCATGACCTTGCCAGCTCATTGGTTTGGGTTATAATCCCCCTTCCATAAAGAGAAAGACAGGGATTTAGAGGGATATCACAGAATGCAATATATACCTTCTTAACGCTTGAACTGCCTGTGGTCTCTCTCCCCCATCATCCCCTAACAAGCCTGCTCTGCTCTCCTCAGCGCCACGGTGAGGACCAATCATTCTCTCTGTCTCTATGCTGCTCCTGCCTTTATGACCGTTTCTGAGGAAAAGGAATCATTTAAATTAAGTATTAATTGATATATTTTGGCTATATGGTTGTGCACATCATTTAATGATACAGCAGAACCATTGTGTATGGTTATGTCTTTTGGAGGAATGATTTTGAGATGGCTTTTTAGTCTGTGTGTGAGAAGGAAGATATCTGTATAAGGGTTATTTCTGTCAAGCTTCTTTACATACTATGAGTGGTTGAAAGCATGTTTACTCATATCTACGATTAATTTATTGATGTTTTAACGATCCTCTGTTGGCCAATCGCCATGAATTCTGAATCTTACTTTCTTTCCAACGGTCGTTAAAATCTGTGAACTGGATTGTATTATCTGAAGACATCTTGAACATACAGATGCAATTTTAGCAAAATGTTGAACAATGACTTGTGGATTGCTGTAATATTAGATCAGGATGTTAAAGTAACAGGCTACAGCTGAGTTTTAGGGGAAATCATTTCTGATAACGTGGAGGCGTCTGGTCCTTCTCAGCCAGTGAATCTTGATATACGAACAGGTGATGGTGCGGCATGCTGTAAGGCTACACCACTACAAGTCATACAATCACAAGCGATTCTCAGATACACCACTACAAGTCATACAATCACAAGCGATTCTCAGGTACACCACTACAAGTCATACAATCACAAGCGATTCTCAGATACACCACTACAAGTCATACAATCACAAGCGATTCTCAGGTACACCACTACAAGTCATACAATCACAAGCGATTCTCAAATGTTTTACTTCCTGTCAACACCAAATCTGGGACATAAATTCAATCTAATTAGACAGATTTTACCTCATTCTGCTTAACCTATAATCCTCAAACAATACTGCACATTTTCTTGTTTGTATTTTAGGACATATTGATGTTGTTATTATTGGCTTGCTAAGACTACTCTAGTGATGGGAGAACAGATGCCCCCTTCAGTGAAAGGTTAATGATAGCAGGTGCTGAAATCTTAAGAGTTGCTTAAAACCTCTTTGACTGTTCAGATGAACCAAGTTAAGGACTGAGAATACATGATTATTGCAGAGCCCTGTAATCACACAGTGACTTGACAGCTCTGTGCAACTCTGTTGAACCCCCTTGACAAAGAGCTGGCAGTCCGAGCCAGCGAGGACAGCCCTCAGCAGTTATTTTAGAGACGTGCTCTAAGGTCTTGGTCATCTCAGGGATGTTCCAGAAGGCCAATCTCCCTCCACCAGCTGTGGTGTTGGGTTACCATGACCTCCAGGAGACAAGCCTCCCGTAACACAGCTACTTAGGATGGGATCTGCCAACCGATTTAGATCTCTACCCAGCACTGATGATATGACAACTGTCTCCAAGGAAATATCCTGTTGGATTAAAAAGACTCAGGGGGTATTCTTGACCGAGGGAATGACAGAGTGTTTAAGTTCATGAGAAAGAGAGCAGCCATGTTCAGTTGAGCCAGAATGAATATCCACACGTTTGGCCAGTTTGACCCTTTTTGAATTATTGCTATGAAATCGAATTTTGCAAGTTTATGGGATGCAATGTGATGTATGTTGCTGCATTTATTTGAATGTGGAAGTCCAGCTGTCAGAAACGTACATTTAAAACAACGCCTATGTGTAAAAACACATCAGAATGATTCCATTGTGATTAAACAAACGTGTAATGTCTAATGCAGGTCAGTCACTCTCCTAGTCCTGTTTTCCATCTGCAGGGAGTGAGCACGCCCAGCTGCCAAGATGACAGAGTAAGTACACAGGGTTACTTCATGTTTCTAAGCCAGATTACTGAATCAAAACATGTTCTCTAACACACTTGTCATCCGTTTACAGCAAACGAATGTCCATGAGCCGTAAGCACAACATTAAGGTGAGAGATCTCTTGAAGTGGTTTAGCTAAGAATTTTGTTTGCAGTGTTTCGTGAAGTGTTGTAGTGACAGTTCGAGTCGGAAAGTGAATCTGAAAGAGTGGTCGATTTGATTCCCAGAGCTGTATGTTGGGGGTTGCCAAGGACTTACTTGAGGCTGAAGCGAAAGAAAAGGTGGAAGAGAGGAAGAAGTACATGGAGGAGAACTGTCCTCCTCTGGACATGCCTCACTCCAAGGAGGAGCTCATGGTAAATACACACATCACGTTTAGCAACACTGACCACTTGTACTGTTCAGCTTAGCTTAGAATTGAAGTACCGAATGGTAGTTCCTTAAAGTAAAAAACAAACAAACATGCTTTATTCCACTTTAGGAATATTGCAGAAATTTGCACCAAAGTATTGAAGTCATTGATGAAGAGAGGTACATCTTAGAGTTCAAAGCAAACATGGTAGTGGAAGAGGTAAGGACTGTCTAGCCTATTACTTTCAGTAATTTAGTTTATGTGTCTATGATGGTCACCTAAATCATGAACTTTTCTGCTCCAAACTCAAATGACCAGGTTAAGGACCTGAACATCAAAATCATTGACCTGAAGGGCAAGTTCAAGAAGCCAGCTCTGAAGAAAGTGAGGATGTCAGCTGACGCAATGCTCAAGGCTCTGCTTGGCTCCAAACACACTGTGAACATGGATCTGAGGTCCAGCCTGAAACAAGTGAAGAAGGAGGTCAAGGAGGAGGTGAGAATTTACTGTTATAAACCTGACAAAGCCTTGAAGTGATTTAAGGTGGCCTCTCCAGACAGCAGCCCAAAAGGGATCTTAACCTAACTGGACAGAGCTGTGGACCTATCCTTATCTCTCTGTTCTACTACTGTATATATCTACGGTTATTTCCCCTCCCCCCCCCCCCCCCTCCCCCTGCAGGACAAGCAGTTACGTGATGTTGGCGACTGGCGAAAGAACATTGAGGACAAGTCTGACATGGGAGGCAGGAAGAAGATGTTTGAGACTGATGCGTAGATTGAAAGATTGTAAGACCGAAATGGATTTAAGTTACTGATATCTTTGTTTTGAGTAAACTTGTCATGTGTCTTTCATTCAAACCGCATGCTGCCACCTGCTACTCTGTGTGAAGACCCGTCTCGACAGCGATGTCTGACCTTCGAGCGTTAGTCTTCAGTTTCACACTCAAGTCCTTCATGAACAGTCTGTAAGTCGTTTATATGTTCACAATCATGCAATGCTTTCTAATAAACTGTCCTGTGAAAATCAGTTGATTTCAATGTTTGTTTTTTGTTCTCGTCCTCCTCAAATGTTGTTCTTTGAAACCCGAGTCTGTATATCACCCAGCCTCTACAATGTTCCTCCCTACAGGACTTGTTGTGCATGTCAGTCACCCGTATCTTGTTCTTAATGCAACAGCTCACGTGTACTGCACTGCAGTGGGACACACACAGGCGGTCCTGTCAGATGTTCAGTCTTAATTGATTGGAATGTGTCTTGTATCTGTCAGATTAGCAACAGGCTGATGCCTCTGTAATATTACCTACTCTGTTGAAATATACCGTTAAAGTTTATTGTAGGAACAGTTTATTATTCACTTATGATGTTGTTTAAGAACATGTCTTTGAAATCACTTCAGTGACTGTTCGTAATTCCACTCTTGAGACCATGACGACTTTATATATCTTGAACATTGATGGTTTTGCTTGTTCCCAGTGCGCTAGGCCTGCTGTAGTGCTGGTGCTGACAGTAAGACAGTATCTGTGTAGAGCCTGATTTTGAAGCAATAGGACAGTCGAAGGGGAGTTTCATTATATGTTCACTTATTGGCACAATATCGTTAAGTCTTCTGTGTGCAACAGAACTCCTCTCAGCAGAAAGGTGAGAATACACTTTTCAGAATCTTGTTAACCAATGAAATCTTGCACATAATCTGCTTTTGACTTCATTTCCCCATTCAACAGGCACAGTGTATTCTGAAGGAGAGCTTTTGACATAAGGTAAATGTCTCGATTTGAAAACGTTTGTTTGTGCGCAATAGACAATATGCTTGACACAATACTAACACCGATCGCATTCATCACTCAAAATCTGAAAGTAACTGGCATGTATGGTGTACACCGTAAATTTGTAAACCATCCTAGTTAAATAAATGGGCAATACTACCATGTTAACAATCTGTAAAGGTTGGATATTTATACTGCTTGAGGGCTCCAGGGAGGGGGTTGTGTCTTGAGTTACAGAGGCTAGCTGAACCATTGGTCTACAGAGTCTCCGCTTCCATACTGATTTCCTGAGCCAACACAGAATGTGATTCAAACCCACATAGCAGTTAAGCCCCTGGGGCAAACCAGATTGAAGTCCTGCTCAGCTCTCTGTCCAATGTAGCAGGTAAGGTCACATCCTGCCCTCTCCTCACTATCCACCTCTCCACCTGGTCTGGTGTGCGTTCAGCATCTCTCCTCACTCTCTACCTGGTCTGGTGTGCGTTCAGCATCGCTCCTCCCTCTCCACCTGGTCTGGTGTGCGTTCAGCATCGCTCCTCCCTCTCAACCTGGTCTGGTGTGCGTTCAGCATCTCTCCTCCCTCTCCACCTGGTCTGGTGTGCGTTCAGCATCGCTCCTCCCTCTCCACCTGGTCTGGTGTGCGTTCAGCATCGCTCTTCACTCTCCACCTGGTCTGGTGTGCGTTCAGCATCGCTCCTCCCTCTCCACCTGGTCTGGTGTGCGTTCAGCATCGCTCTTCACTCTCCACCTGGTCCGGTGTGCGTTCAGCATCTCTCCTCCCTCTCCACTTCTCCACCTGGTCTGGTTTGCGTTCAGCATATCTCCTCCCTCTCTACCTCTCTAACTGGTCTGGTGTGCGTTCAGCATCTCTCCTCCCTCTCTACCTGGTCTGGTGTGCGTTCAGCATCGCTCCTCCCTCTCTACCTGGTCTGGTGTGCGTTCAGCATCCCTCCTCCCTCTCTACCTGGTCTGGTGTGCGTTCAGCATCGCTCCTCCCTCTCCACCTGGTCTGGTGTGCGTTCAGCATCTCTCCTCCCTCTCTACCTGGTCTGGTGTGCGTTCAGCATCGCTCCTCCCTCTCCACCTGGTCTGGTGTGCGTTCAGCATCGCTCTTCACTCTCCACCTGGTCTGGTGTGCGTTCAGCATCGCTCCTCCCTCTCCACCTGGTCTGGTGTGCGTTCAGCATCGCTCTTCACTCTCCACCTGGTCCGGTGTGCGTTCAGCATCTCTCCTCCCTCTCCACTTCTCCACCTGGTCTGGTTTGCGTTCAGCATATCTCCTCCCTCTCTACCTCTCTAACTGGTCTGGTGTGCGTTCAGCATCTCTCCTCCCTCTCTACCTGGTCTGGTGTGCGTTCAGCATCGCTCCTCCCTCTCTACCTGGTCTGGTGTGCGTTCAGCATCTCTCCTCCCTCTCTACCTCTCCACCTGGTCTGGTGTGCGTTCAGCATCGCTCCTCCCTCTCTACCTGGTCTGGTGTGCGTTCAGCATCGCTCCTCCCTCTCTACCTGGTCTGGTGTGCGTTCAGCATCTCTCCTCCCTCTTTACCTCTCCACCTGGTCTGGTGTGCGTTCAGCATCTCTCCTCCCTCTCTACCTGGTCTGGTGTGCGTTCAGCATCTCTCCTCCCTCTCTACCTCTCCACCTGGTCTGGTGTGCGTTCAGCATCTCTCCTCCCTCTCTACCTGGTCTGGTGTGCGTTCAGCATCTCTCCTCCCTCTCTACCTGGTCTGGTGTGCGTTCAGCATCGTTCTTCACTCTCCACCTGGTCTGGTGTGCGTTCAGCATCTCTCCTCCCTCTCTACCTGGTCTGGTGTGCGTTCAGCATCTCTCCTCCCTCTCCTCCCTCTCTACCTGGTCTGGTGTGCGTTCAGCATCTCTCCTCCCTCTCTACCTGGTCTGGTGTGCGTTCAGCATCACCGGCATTTAAGCCATTCCTCTGTTCCTCCTGTTCCTCCTGTTCTGGATTAGTCCTCTTCCCTTCTGGAAACTTGACATCAGACCACAGTACTCAGATCTCTGTGTGTTCATCAGAAAGACAGTGACATGGTCACAATGTGAACTTCACAGCACCAACCTTCTAGAGCAGAAATCTGTGCCAACAGGCACACTGAAACAAAGTTGGTGCTTGATATTACAAGAAGACATTTTCAATAATTAATAATTATTGCCTCCGTTTGTGATGTGAAACCACCAGTATGTTTGGTATATATATGAATGATGTTTTCCGATCCTTTGCATGAGTTGCATGATAATGCATATTGGTGTCTGATTGCAGATCGTGGCATTATCGCAATACCGCGTGTGCTACACCATTAATATATAAATCTTCAACAAATTTTGCGGTGTTTTAGATGGGAAGATAAAGCTTTGTCCAAAACTTATTTTTAGGACAGTTTTTTGCTTTGTTTTTGATATCTACATAATATCTATATCTAATTTAGTATATGTATAAATACGTACATATTTAAAGTAAATTTACTGTCTTTACCATGTATCAATACACCCTTTGTGTCTTCAGACATAGCTCTTGTTTGTGTGATGTTGGTAGCAGAGTAACTTGACAGAGCAGAGGAGCATGATGTGGGGACAACACGACCCAGTCCCTCACAGTTTGGGCGTTCACTCCCTCACAGTTTGGGCGTTCACTCCCTCACAGTTTGGGCGTTCACTCCCTCACAGTTTGGGCGTTCACTCCCTCACAGTTTGGGCGTTCACTCCCTCACAGTTTGGGCGTTCACTCCCTCACAGTTTGGGCGTTCACTCCCTCACAGTTTGGGCGTTCACTCCCTCACAGTTTGGGCGTTCACTCCCTCACAGTTTGGGCGTTCACTCCCTCACAGTTTGGGCGTTCACTCCCTCACAGTTTGGGCGTTCACTCCCTCACAGTTTGGGCGTTCACTCCCTCACAGTTTGGGCGTTCACTCCCTCACAGTTTGGGCGTTCACTCCCTCACAGTTTGGGCGTTCACTCCCTCACAGTTTGGGCATTCACTCCCGGCTGTCTCAGTGATGCCGTCTAGTACCTTAAGGATTAGTAGCACATGCCAGAGTGTTGGGTTATTAATGACCCCCTGATGACAAGTGTGCCACAAGAGCAGTCCTTAGGAGACAGCTGGTTCCATTCTCTCACACGGGTCACTTCTAGAAGGGTCCGCCCTTCCTCCTTGAGCTCATCACGAGGTTCAGATGGGAAATGAAATATGCATCCTGCAGCAGGACTGGGATTCTGAGTCATACTAATGTTTCTTTTTTTGTTTGGTTATTATTATATTAAAATATGCAAAATTATAATAAAGATAAACTATCATATTTATCTTATGCAGGTCTGTTCCTTTGGTGTTGAGGACAACCAACTGGCCAAGAGGTCTGAGTGAGTCCTATAATGCATCACTGCAACTAACAACATTTAGTATCGATACAAAACATGACTTGAGCAGAAAGCAGAAAGTCTTGGTCTAGTTCTTTTCATCATCTTGCTCTCTACTGTTCCACATCTACAATGTGCTCCTTCTTTACTTTCACTCAGATCTTTATGTTCCGTTTTAGGAAGAAAATGTTGTCAAGCCGGAAGCATCATCTGAAGGTGAGGAGTTGTGCTTCCATTTTAAAGGTTGCTGGTGTTAGTGGGCGGTGTAATCCCAATCCTGACCTGTTTCTGTGTGTTGCCTAGAGCATGATGGCCCTGATCGCTAAAAGCCTGTAGAGGCAGAGGCTGTGGAGGCAAAGGAAGATAGAGTCAGGTACATGGTGGAGGCAGAGGAAGATAGAGTCAGCTACATGGTTGAGGCAGAGGAAGATAGAGTCAGCTACATGGTGGAGGCAGAGGAAGATAGAGTCAGCTACATGGTGGAGGCAGAGGAAGATAGTCAGGTACATGGTGGAGGCAGAGGAAGATAGAGTCAGCTACATGGTGGAGGCAGAGGAAGATAGAGTCAGCTACATGGTGGAGGCAGAGGAAGATAGAGTCAGCTACATGGTGGAGGCAGAGGAAGATAGTCAGGTACATGGTGGAGGCAGAGGAAGATAGAGTCAGGTACATGGAGGCAAACTGCCCCCCCCCTGGACCTGCACAGCTCATCTCAGGTGACAAATCAGGAAAAACAGGTTGAGATCTTTGATTATCACCTTGAAACGTCCTCAAAGGTTCTTCTCCTGCTGACCAACTGCAGGAACTGTGCAAAAAGATCCACCAGAGAGTGGATAAGATTGACGAGGAGAGATACGACTTGCCAAGTAAAGTTGGATAGTGTGAGAAAGAGGTGCGTCCATGCCCAGGATCCTGTTCAGAGTGTCTGCACAGGAAGCTCCGGCTGGCTGGCCGGCGGCAAGTCACACCCCGTCAGAAAGATGACTTGAAGATAAAAGTGCAAGAAGCCTGTTCTGAGGACAGTGAGGATGTCCACTGACTCCATGCTTCAGGCTCTGCTGGGCTCCAAGCACAAGGTGACCATGGACCTGAGAGCCAACCTCAAACAGGTGAAGAAGGAGCTCAAGGAGGAGGCGAGAGGCCCAATTTCAAAACCTTGACCCTGAACTGACCTTTCCAGCATAACAGTGGCATGAACACTGGTCTCTCCTGAACTTGCGTTCTCTCCTGTCCTCCTAACCGGACAAAGATGCACTTGGTGACTGGCGTAAACACATTGAGGACAAGGCTGACAGGAAGAAGATGTTTGAGACATCCTTAAACCAGCTGCACAGCTCACAGTGTCTTAAGAACTCACCAACCCTGCTTTGACTTTGTCTTGGATGTATAATTGTGTTATGTTCACTTTCGCAAAAACTTTGATCCAAAGCAACATGCAGGATGGATTTGAACCTCTTGATCTGTAATCACCCCTCCCCTGAGTGTGATGGTAGAAGTTAGATGGGGATGATTCATGTGAGCATGCGGCTAAACTTCACACTGGCCTTTCTCATCACTCTGTGTTTCTGATAACAGATGCACTTCCTCACTGTAAAGACGCATGTGAATAAGAATACATTATTCAAGATGCGGTTGTTTTCTAATAGTTCTTTTACTTCCATGGTTTTTTGACACAGCTCCATTTTAACTCGATCCTGATGTCACAGAACTGGATCAGTGTTTGCGTTGTACGCTTGTGCTCGTTGTCAAGGCTTGGGTAACAAGGCACAGACAAACTTTAATGCCAACTAATTAAATACACAGCAGGTTATTCTTGAAAGACTGTCATCCTTTAGATATTTCATCCTATGATCTTAATGATGAATCCATGCTACATTAGTTTGTCTGAGCTGTGGTCCACTTTCTCTAATCTGTGTCCTGTTCTTCTGCATCTCGCTCATTGGTGTCAGTACAAAACATTGAAATCTTCACAAATCTAGGAAATGATTATTAATTTCATGTGATATAAATTTACATTTGATTAATTGTAAGTGAAGTTTTCATATCACTTTTGTCTGATTCTTTACAGACTTACAGACAACTACCACAGTCTTGTCCTGTGTCAATGATAGAGTGCAGCGGAGGAGCAGTAAGGATGTGTCGCCCTCTACAGGTGAGTGATATAACCCTCTGGCAGTGTCCCACTCACACGTTCAGAGGTGTATCCTCCCTGACTAACGTTTACTCTGTGGCCATATCTGTTACTGTCTGGTCACTTTGCTTGATGTATGACGATGTTTAGCTTGTGTTCTGCACCTCTCTGTCACCAACCGTCTCTGGAGGAGGGGATCCCTTAATGAATTGCTCTTCACAAGGTTTCTGACATTTTCTCTCAAATTCGTTATTCTGCGAGTTTTTCCTTGTTTTCCTTCAGGGTTTAGGTTTGTTGAGGGGCAGTTCTATGGGTATATGTGAAGCCCTCTGTGACATTGCTTGTAAAAAGGGCTATACAAATACATTTGATTTGATTTTTGGTCAGAATGTAATGTACAGGTGGACTTGTAGTGTCCAGTTCTTAACTCTTTTACAAGATCTTTTAGGATCCTTTTATGGTATCTTGAAATCCCACATCTGGATTGACTTCAGCTACTCCACCCTAGTGTAGTCTCTGATCTTGATGCTCAGGAGAAAGTCGACTCACTGTTCAGATCACTCTTCATCCAGGTCTGCAGAGTACAATGTTCTACATGGATCAGGCTCAATGCTCTAGATGGATCAGGCTCAATGTTCTACATGGATCAGGCTCAATGCTCTAGATGGATCAGGCTCAATGCTAGTCTAGATGGATCAGGCTAAAAGCTAGTCTACATGGATCAGGCTCAATGCTAGTTTAGATGGATCAGGCTCAAAGCTAGTCTACATGGATCAGGCTCAATGCTAGTCTAGATGGATCAGGCTCAAAGCTAGTCTAGATGGATCAGGCTCAAAGCTAGTCTACATGGATCAGGCTCAATGCTAGTCTAGATGGATCAGGCTCAAAGCTAGTCTACATGGATCAGGCTCAAAGCTAGTCTAGATGGATCAGGCTCAAAGCTAGTTTACATGGATCAGACTCAATGCTAGTCTAGATGGATCAGGCTCAAAGCTAGTCTAGATGGATCAGGCTCAAAGCTAGTCTAGATGGATCAGGCTCTGTGTTCTACATGGATCAGGGTGGATGCAAATTAGAGAAACAAGAGATTTTTTCTGTGTGCTCCGGATAGAGACATCTTAATCAAGTGAAAACCAAACTCAAAGACAAATACTCGCCAGTTTCATTTGTTTTGGTGCTTCCTCAAACGCATGAAGTGAACACGGTCAGTTATCAGAAGTGAACACTGAACACGGTCAGTTATCAGAAGTGAACACTGAACACAGTCAGTTGTCAGAAGTGAACACGGTCAGTTATCAGAAGTGAACACTGAACACGGTCAGTTATCAGAAGTGAACACTGAACATGGTTAGTTGTCAGAAGTGAACACGGTCAGTTATAAGAAGTGAACACTGAACACGGTCAGTTATCAGAAGTGAACACTGAACATGGTTAGTTGTCAGAAGTGAACACGGTCAGTTATAAGAAGTGAACACTGAACACGGTCAGTTATCAGAAGTGAACACTGAACACAGTCAATTGTCAGAAGTGAACACGGTCAGTTATCAGAAGTGAACACTGAACACGGTCAGTTATCAGAAGTGAACACGGTCAGTTATCAGAAGTGAACACTGAACACGGTCAGTTATCAGAAGTGAACACGGTCATTTATCAGAAGTGAACACAGTCAGTTATCAGAAGTGAAGACAGTCAGTTATCAGAAGTGAACACGGTCATTTATCAGAAGTGAACACGGTCAGTTATCAGAAGTGAAGACAGTCAGTTATCAGAAGTGAACACGGTCAGTTATCAGAAGTGAACAAGTCAGTTATCAGAAGTGAACACGGTCAGTTATCAGAAGTGAACACGGTCAGTTATCAACCACAAGCCCTCTCTAGAACACAGCAGAGGACCTCATGATTGTCTTCAATGTGTTTAACCACTGGGGGCAAAAGAGCTGGGATTTACCACCAAAAAATCCTAAATAACATGTCGGGTTTTGTTATGTGTAGTTCCTCTTTAAGCATTTTAGAATTTAGTCCACTGTTTGTTAGATAGAAATGCCCCAAACAGTTCTCTTTTTTCATGAGCAAAAGGACAAAGACAGAGACCTGGGTGGCCTCCCCAGTTACAAGTCAAACATTGAATACACATAGAATACAGAGCCCCCACCCCCCACCAAACTGGCCTGTTTGCAAATTAACCTTGTATCATTCAGCCTGTTCTCCTTAACCATGCCTGTCTACTTTCTCCCCTCGTTGTTAAAACTGAACAAGTTTGTAGTGCATGGAGTTTGTGTAATTATAGATCAGACAGGACACACAGGACGCTGAGGTACATCTCTGCGTTCTTTCTACCACCAAGAAGAACCACAAGATGTCAGTACATGACTTTCTGCTTGTTTCACTTCCTTACTCACTCTCACTCTTGCCTTTGACCTTCATTCTCAGCTGCCAACAAACATTTCTCTCTTGCCAACTGCTTTTCTCTCCAGAGTCAGCCTGTCACTATGTACAAACTGAGGAGGACTTGGTGAACTTGACACACACTCAAGGAGAAAACGTTACCCCCCCAGAATAGCATCTAAACACAACTATACGCCACCTTGACATCAATTAAGTCAATATCGGTATCAACTAATTGGAAGGAACATGGGTCTTCCTTTTGATGATCTGTGAACTGTGTTTGTTCATAAAGGCTTTCGTCATGTTCCGCCGTGTCTAACTGTAATCCTCTCCTCTGTTGCTCACTTGAAACTCGATCCCGTCTTTCAGATGAAATGGTCAGGAATGTCCTGTGTCCTACTGTATCGTGTATGGACCTCAAGGCTCCTACAGACCCGCAGATAACTCATTGGAGGAGACATTTTATGAGGCCAGGGAGAAACCGCCTATGGTATTTAAGGAGCTCGTGGGCCTATTGGTCTAAGATGTGTTCACACCCATAAACAGTACCTTGTTTTTCTGCTGAGCCAACACTTACCCACATAAAAACCCTGTAGATTTTTTCCACAGTCTGTGACTTGCCAGTGCTTCCCTTTCATCCACCAAGTGCCTCCTCACCTCCTCCTCTCCTTCTTCTCTCATAGGTGAGAATCTGTGTGTTCCACTTGTTTTGTCTGCACTGGCTAAAAGGGAACTCTCTTTATTGGGTGATTGCACACATAAAACCGATGCCATTTCACCTGTACACCCTTAAAATACAGATTATCGTGTGTCATTCAGTTACAGTTTGTGAACATGTTGGTGGTAATTTTGTCAGGCCTTTGATCCTCAAAGCCAGTAGATGCTGACAGCTTCTCAGACAGCTGTAGAGTTATCTGATCCCAGACTGGCTTTGCTGGCTTGGGTTAGGAATTGTCACTCCTCTGGTACAGTACAGCAGCTCCTCTGGCTAACACAATAATATGCTGATAAAAGGGATAAATAACCATTGGACTCATTCAGATGAAACTAGCCTGCAGAACATGATGATCTAGAAAAGGACACAGATCGTCTGAGCTAGTCGTGACAGAGGCTCCAGTAGATGTGTTCCTGTTCGTAGGGTTCTACCTTCATCTCTGCCACAGTAGTTTGCATGTCCTGTTTCCAGATGAAAGATGCTTTTGTTTATGAGTCACAATCATTATTAACAGGTGTGATTAGACACGTATGCTTATATATGGTTTTCTTCTTGTGATGGTTCTGAAAATAGTGACGCTTTAAATGAGTACTAGTAATTTATCTATATTCATCAATTGATTGATTAATTTATGAATCTGTTTATGAGTTATTAAAGTTCAGTGTCTGTAACTTTGGAAATTGTACAAAGCAACTGTAAAAAATGTCAGTGTTGACATTTGACCTTAACTAACTCAAATTAGCTCAATAACAACTGATCCGCCTGGTCTCAGCTAACCACGCAGCGGCTCCTGTTTCCAGTACAGACAAAAACTGGAACAAGACATTTCTAAATTTAGAAAAGTACTTTCTGACAAACCTGCGATGAACAGCGTCTGGTCCTAACAGTGTCTGGTCCTGTGCAGATCAGTGTTTAACAAAGATCAGTAAAACACTTACATGTTTCGTAAAGGGACAACTCTTGTTTACAATTAAACTGAATCAAGATTTTAATTAAAATTAAATTCTTAATTCTGAAGATATAGAATGTTCACCAAATGTTTCTTGATGATGTGCTGGAGTCACATTGTCCTGTATCTTTTAACAGGAGTCACATTGTCCTGTATCTTTTAACAGGAGTCACATTGTCCTGTATCTTTTAACAGGAGTCACATTGTCCTGTATCTTTTAACAGGAGTCACATTGTCCTGTATCTTTTAACAGGAGTCACATTGTCCTGTATCTTTTAACAGGAGTCACATTGTCCTGTATCTTTTAACAGGAGTCACATTGTCCTGTATCTTTTAACAGGAGTCACATTGTCCTGTATCTTTTAACAGGAGTCACATTGTCCTGTATCTTTTAACAGGAGTCACATTGTCCTGTATCTTTTAACAGGGGTTGAAAAACAAAAACTGCCAACATGTCTGAGTAAGTATGCCTTCTTTTGTTTGTAAAGAAATCAAAAAATACACAGTGAAATATGTGGTGAAACATATATATATATATATATGTATGAAGTAAACATTAAATTACACTTATTGACATGGATTATCTGCTTAATCATGTGATGTTAGAGTAATTAAACTTTAACTATCATCACAGGAAAAAGATGACATCGAGCCGTAAGCACCATTTGAAGGTAAACATCTTGTCACAGCGTCACACGTGTTAGGAAGTCATTGTTTGTGATCATTATGAATTGAATAGAAACAAAACAAAAATTGGCAGTCATCATTCAGGGTTGTTTGCAACATTTTCTATTCCAGTATTGAGATGGGAAGGTTAAATATAATCTACTCAAATGGAGTCTACGGAGAGAACACATTAACTAGAAGCTCCAGAATAATAGGAAACTTCTGTGTTTTTGCATTTTAAGTTATTATAGAATCGATCTATATTTTCACTACAGAACCATGACTTGTTCATTGTAAACTTACGAGGTTCGAGTATTGTCTCTTGAACAAGCCGAAACCATCACTCTTTGCTCCTCAGCCAGACTTGCAGAGTCCTACCTCCACTAAACCCATACTTAGTACTCGACTGAATATGATTTGAATTGGATTCGACTCTAATCATTAGAGTGTGTGGTTTAACAATGTGTCCATGCCTGTCCTGTGCAGAGCTTGGTGCTTGCGGTGGCTGCTGGCCTGCTGGAGGCGGAGGTGAAGGAGATTGCAGCAGAGAAGGAGCGCTTCATGGCCGAGGCCTGCCCCCCCTTGGACCTGCCATCAGGAGGACAGCAGGAGCTGATGGTACGACGAGCCCCTTCAACCGACCTTCATCACGTCCAACCTTACACCACAATCCATGTGTGGTACCACATGAAACCATAATGAAGCCTGGCACACCAGTGATGTGCTGTTACTCCAAATGCATACAAAAAAAGTGTTGCTAGAAGATTTTTAGGCTGATGTCATTTTGGCAAGACGTCCAGTAATGAGTACTACAATGATGTGTTTTTGTCCCAATAGGAGTACTGCAATGATGTGTCTTTGTCCCAATAGGAGTACTGCAATGATGTGTCTTTGTCCCAATAGGAGTACTGCAATGATGTGTCTTTGTCCCAATAGGAGTACTGCAATGATGTGTCTTTGTCCCAATAGGAGTACTGCAATGATGTGTCTTTGTCCCAATAGGAGTACTGCAATGATGTGTCTTTGTCCCAATAGGAGTACTGCAATGATGTGTCTTTGTCCTAATAGGAGCACTGCAATGATGTGTCTTTGTCCCAATAGGAGTACTGCAATGATGTGTCTTTGTACCAATAGGAGCACTGCAATGATGTGTCTTTGTACCAATAGGAGTACTGTAATGATGCGTCTTTGTCGTAATAGGAGTACTGCAATGATGTGTCTTTGTACCAATAGGAGTATTGCAATGATGTATCTTTGTACCAATAGGAGTACTGCAATGATGTGTCTTTGTACCAATAGGAGTACTGCAATGATGTGTCTTTGTCCCAATAGGAGTACTGCAAAAAACTGGGTCAGTTGAGTGATAAGAGTGATGAAGAGAGGTATGATGCAGAGGCCAAAGTAACAAAGGCACAGAAAGAGGTACAGTCCATACGCACGTGTCTATATATATATATATATATAAAACCAACTGTGCTCCTGAGGTCACGCTTTGAAGTTGACCCATTTCTCTGTTCACAGATTGAGGATCTGAAGTTTAAAGTAACAGAACTGCAGCCAGTGAAGAAACCAGCTCTGAAGAAGGTCCGTATGTCTGCTGACTCCATGCTCCAGGCTCTGCTGGGCTCTAAGCACAAGGTGACCATGGATCTGAGGTCCAACCTCAAACAAGTGAAGAAGGAGGTCAAGGAGGACGTAAGTGTCTGCGACGACATAAAACGGAAAAGGTTTCCAATCTGTAATGAATGTAGCTCTCTCTGAATAGTTCATTATCCTTCGTTGGTGTCATGTCCTAAACTGAAACCCTGTCTTGATGTACAGACCACAGAAGCTGGCGACTGGCGTAAGAACATTGAGGATAAGGCTGACAGGAAGAAGATGTTTGAGACATCCTAAACACTTCCTCTTTAGGTTGGTAGCAGTTCTTTGGGAATGTATCTAAAACTTTCTTTACTGAATTTAAATGACCTGTTTAATTTAAAACCTTCACATTTTAATGCAACTTTATCTTGTATGATGCTACCAACAGAGGCACTTGGGGGCTGGCTGGAGGACAAGGAGGGCGTGGCTGGCATGGATATCAGGAAGAGAATGTTTCAGTGTACAACTTGATCTAAAGGACTAATAGGTTTTTATATTCAAGTTCCATCAAATGTTTATCTCATGTTGTACTGTTGCAAAGAGGAGCTTGTTCGTAGATCGGTTATAGAAATGGTCAAATACAGGCATCTTGTAAAAAATTGTCCAAACTGCAGTAATGTAATAAATGCTTTGAATTAATAGGCCCACAGTGTTAAGTTTTCTTCTTGGAATCTCTACATCCATCAAGGGACATTTTCTTTGCACGTCAATTTGACATTTGAGTACTCTGACACAAAAAAAGTTATTAATAATACTCAATACAAATATTATTATAGGCATTTTTGAACTATGCTTTAGCTTAGCTGTTAGACAAAGTTGATACCACTTTTAACAAACTTTGATGTGTGAGCTTTTGTAAACCCTTTGCAACGTTGGTAAAATAACTGTAATTGTTTAAATCGCTAAATGCTTTTTAAACTCCTTTTTTGACCTACTCACATCTCTCCTTCTCTCAAGAATCCTTCAGAAACAGGAGTGATTCATTTACAACTCAGACCTTCAATTATTAATATTAACTGACAATATATGCTTTTTCCCCAGTGACTTATCATTATTAGACCTACTGTAGCTACTGCATGCCAAATGGTGAGTACCAAATCATCTTTCTTTTTTTTCTTCTTTTTTTTTCAAAACTTTAAAGATCCTCCTTTATTGTACAACTTTATTACAGAAACGTATAATAATGTTTTCCAAGAATGCTATTGAGGGTAACTATTGTATACTAAGGTTTGAAGTATTTAAACACACATGAATGTGTTTAATGATGACATCATCCTTCATCCATCTACTGTTCGTTGAATACTTCTTATTCTTCCTACTCGGGAGAAAAACTGCAACAGCTGATATTATTTCAAACACAAACTTCTAAACCACAAGATGTCAGCAGAGCACCATCTTTTCACTTTTCTTCTTTTAACACAAATGTAACACGCTGAATCTGTAACACGCTGAATCAGATGTTATCCCTCAATCTATCATGTTCATGTAGGTTTTCCTGACCATGTGTCGTCTCATTCTGCCCTGGCACATCTTAGTCTCGCTTTACTTATTTTAAAGAGTGAAACCGTGGAAACGTGTAACATTTTTAACAAGGGACATCTGCTCTTTAGAGGCAATTTTGTGTGAAAAAAAACAAACTAACATATTTTAACATATTTGATTTGTTTTATTTTAATTGTAAATTTGACTTGGTTAAATTTACAGCTGCTGTTGTGTTCTGACATAAGAAAACAATGTATCTTATTACTTTATTCAAGTCTTTCAAGTATAAACATTAGAAATAGAAAGTAAATGTTGTCCCATGCCTATGATTTCCAGGTGTCCCATGCATACCTTTATTTAACTTTTCTGAACTCTACTGAAATAAATAGTGAATTAGTTGGAGGTCTCTGAGCAGTTGTAATAATTGCAAGACGTCTTGCAGGAAGGAATATTTATGAGTTCATTAGGGCTGGGCTGGGTGTATTTCAGGATCGCGCTGGCCTATTGGTCTGACCTGGAATCCACTTCCATAAACAGGGCCTGCTTGACCTGCTGAGGCAGCGCTCCACACCATATATACCCTAATTCATTTTTCACTGTGGCTTGAAGAAGTATCTCTCCTTCTTCCACCAGCTGGTCCTGCCCTTTTCCTCTTCTTCTCATAGGTGAGAATCCATCTTTTCCTGCTTTCCAGCCACTCTCTCACTCTGTTGAAGTGTGTTATCGTTGGGATTACCTCCTCAAGCTGAGAACCAGGTAGAGCTGTGAGGCTCTCTCCTCTCTGTCTCCTCTCAGATTTAAAGACACTTTGGTTTACGACGTCACTTCAAATCTTCACAGATTTGTGCATTACCTGACAACACACTGAGCAAATTGATTGGGTAAATGTTGACTTGCTGTGACAGCTTGAGAGTGATGGGACCAACGCTGTCTTGTTTTCATTCGGAGGAAATGCGATTGTGACCCTGCAAGTCCATGTTAAGCATGCTAAGCATTTACTGTTAGCTAGCTACTAGAGATATTGAGCCTAACTCAAAAAAAGATTCATAGCATATTTGGCATAGGTATTTAAGGAACAGATTAACAGAATGATGTGAATTGATTATATTCCGAATTCTTTAATAGACAATTAATAATTATTAATGTGATTTTGTGTCTTAAGAAAATGGGATGTCTGATGAAATTTTGATGATGCATGATTAGTTGATAGTGGTGGGTTTACAAGTGACTCAGCTCAGAGATGTCATGCAGCCACAATTATCATGGTTTGTTAGTTGGTTTTACTGGTGTACTCATTTTTCCAAGTTTAAGGTTTTCATAATCATTATAATAAGATTTTTAATGAATTAAATTATTGTTTTGCTCATTCAGACAGTAGTCTTTAAACCACGAAACTGTACAAAACTATTTTTAAATGATGTAAAAGATGAACATGATGTTTTCAACATCAAATGATCTGCAATATAATCATGAAAACAAACTTCCCCCTAGTAATACTTTTCATGTTGAGAGTGTTCTCTGAAGAAATATTTGATAATGTTGCATTATTTAGTCTGATCAATTTTCCACATGTTGGCAAGCTTTAAAAGGGAACGTCTTATAAACACCCAGAGGACATGGGACACTTGTTCTCCCAAATTTAGCTCAATGAGAACGTCTGGCTGCAGCCAGGGAATGGGATCATATTTCCCTGAAGGATCTAGACTTTGCCAAGTGTTCACCAATCAGTTTTTAGCAAGTTTATTGACTCAGAAGATTGGGTCACTTGAACTGCACAAACAACCTATAAATACTACTCTAAATAGTCTGATATTAATTACTAAATGATTCCCCTTTTACTCACATAGGTTGTGAACCAAAACGAACAGCAAGATGTCGGAGTAAGTACACATCACTCTCAACAAAACAAATCCTAAATGAATGTTTCCAATGAATACAGAGGTGCTCCACTTCTGGTAAAGTGTACAAGTCTAAAATATGCGTTTGTTTGGTTACAGCAAAAAGATGTCATCCAGCCGTAAGCACCATCTGAAGGTAACTAGAATTCAAACCCAACTTGGCAACTTCAGGTACAGTAGGGTGTGGATTGTGTGTGGGATGCCTTACAGAGCTGCTTGTGTTGCAGAGCTTGGTGCTGTCGGTGGCTGCAGGGCTTCTGGAGGAAGAGGCTAAGCAGCTGGTGGTGGACAGAGCTAACTTCATGGCTGAAGCAGTTCCTCCTCTGGCAATCCCCTCAGGCCAAGCAGAGATCATGGTGGATACTTCCTGAACAGTAGAATGATAATACACACATACTGTGTGTGTGTGTGTATGGGGGGGGGGCTCTATATTGTCATTGTTATCCTAATTAACTCACACATTTGTGTACCAATAGGAGTACTGCAAAAAACTGGGTCAGTTGAGTGAGAAGAGTGATGAGGAGAGGTATGATGCAGAGGCCAAAGTAACAAAGGCACAGAAAGAGGTACAGTCCATACACACGTGTCTATATATATATATATAAAACCAACTGTGCTCCTGAGGTCACGCTTTGAAGTTGACCCATTTCTCTGTTCACAGATTGAGGATCTGAAGTTCAAAGTGATGGAACTGCAGCCAGTGAAGAAACCAGCTCTGAAGAAGGTCCGTTTGTCCGCTGACGCCATGCTCCAGGCTCTGCTGGGCTCCAAGCACAAGGTGACCATGGATCTGAGGTCCAACCTCAAACAAGTGAAGAAGGAGGTCAAGGCAGAGGTAAGTGTCTGTGTACAACTGAATCAGAAAACCACAGAATGGTTTTCCCTTGCATAATGTGACACGGTTCTTTTCTAACAGACCACAGAACAAGTTGGTGACTGGCGTAAGAACATTGACGACAAGGCTGACAGGAAGAAGATGTTTGAGACATCCTAAACGCAGCACGGCTCTCTACACCCCCACCACCTTTCTGTGTAAATAAATCATGACAGTTTTCCCTCCAGAGTTGTCGTATTTTGTCGAGTCCAACAGGGTGTGGCAGCAGGGGCATCGTGTTGGCATGATCGTACAACGGTTCGTTGTTAGGTGCTCAATCTGCACTGCTTCTCTAACCTTCGCTCTTTGACTTTCTCCATATTGTTCTACAACTTTAGTTTAGTTTTCAGGGAACTTCTTCACATAAACATTTAATAAAATGTGGAAGAAGAATACCATTGTCTTGAGATTCATGCCTGTGCTTTTAGACAGAGTAAGTGAAGGACGAAACCACTCACCCACCAACAAAACTGATTCAGACACATCTACAGATCTTGACTACATTATTACTCGCATTTTGGTTGAAATTAGTATCATTGTTTACCTTTTCTTAAATAAAAATGATTTACCACATTTTTGGTAATTGTTTCTTTACCAAGTTTGAGTTTTATTCTAAATAAAAGAGTTAGCACATTTGACCTATTCTATTAACAGTGCAGTGTCATGCTGATCATAATGATTAAGTTTAGACTAAATGTAGCAAGCTTAATATTTCTGCTGTATTTTGTCTTATGTCAGATTCAATTCACATGCAATAAAAACATATTTTTATAACACAATCCACACATTTTCAATTTACAGGCTTTAAACAAATTGGTACACAAAATATTCAGAGATAAGACATTTAATGAAGGATTATGTCATACTGGCACACGTTTCAAACTATGCTAACGCTGCCTCACTCATTTATTAATGTTACGAGTTGTCATAGAATTTCCAACTACATGTCATCCACACACTCAAGCACACAAATACTACACACACACACATATTTCTTGAAACCTTAACCAACACCCTATTCTGACAGCAAATGAATTCTGGGACTTGCTGTTCATGCATCCCCATCCTTCCTCCCTCTGGCCAGGCACAACCAGGCATCCCTTCTATGGTCCGGACGGCCTATATTTAACATCCCGTCCGCTCCTCCTCTAATAGCAGAACTTCATCTCCTTAGGTTACCTCAAAGGAGCTTGCATGCGGGCCACAGACGACATGCTTGCTAAGTATACCTACTGACCCAGCGGGGAATGTAAGAGGATGCCACCGTGCTATAGTTGGAGCATTGAACTTCTCCAAGAAGCTGCATGTATAAAAGACAGAATATGCAGAGGACTTGCAGAAGGCAGAATCACAGCCTCCGATCAGCTGGGATTGAAGGGGTTGAAGTGTGCTTGTTGTGGACGTGTAACTTTGAGCTTGATTTGACCCAGGTTGGGATGTCATGATATCAGTTTTTTTTTTAACCATGCACTTCTGATCCTTGATCTTCTGCTTTACTCTCTCTATGCTGCATTTCTACGTTGCTTTGGATACAAGTGTCTGCTGGATGAATAACACGCAAATGTTCTGTATGTCAATTGCACAGGTTTGTGAGAGAGCAGATCTCGAACCCTCTGGTCCTGGGATGAAACAGATCCAGACTTCACAAGATTACATGTCATACATACAACAGGAGCCATTAGAAATAAATGCTGTTTGGACACGTCAACAAACACGAGCACAATGAATAGACCCACACTCCCTTCAAAAAAACTGTGTTGACTGCATCGTTTCTTTCAATCATTTTCACATTGTTTTGGTTGTCAACACGTAAGAAATGACCTGAAGGTGACTTTGAATGAGGTCAGGACAAACAGGCTGGTGTCAGAGGGCCGAATTCCAATTTTAATATCCATGTAGTTCAATTTCCTGTTAAATCGGTTTCTGAGCATCCACATTCCACTGTGTCTGATTCCAGAAGGGTTCATGAAGAGGGTTGAGGTTATGGGGTTAGTGAAGGCCTGCTTGACTGGCCCTAGTAGAGGACATGACATCAGCCTGGCCTGATATGTCATCCTAATTCAACATCTGGGAGGTCTCCTGCTCCAGACGGTCTCCTGCTCCAGACGGTCTCCTGCTCCAGACGGTCTCCTGCTCCAGACGGTCTCTCCACGGAGGCACCACCCAGTACCCACCACCCAGTACCCACCTCCCAGTACCCACCACCCAGTACCCACCATCCAGTACCCACCACCCAGTACCCACCATCCAGTACCCACCATCCAGTACCCACCATCCAGTACCCAGTACCCACCATCCAGTACCCACCATCCAGTACCCAGTACCCACCATCCAGTACCCACCATCCAGTACCCACCATCCAGTACCCAGTACCCACCATCCAGTACCCACCATCCAGTACCCACCATCCAGTACCCAGTACCCACCATCCAGTACCCACCTCCTGTTCATCTGTCAGGACTGAGTTTTCAGAAGGCAGTGAAAACAAAGCAGGTCAGAATTCCGCCAGCCTTGTTGTGGCCCAGGTCCAAGTCCCCCGAGCTCACACTGGTGGAGTGAGCTCATCGGTCCAACACTGGTTGTAACCTCTGCGGTCAGTAAAACAGTCCAGGTCCTGAGAAGACTGCGGTTCTTCCTGGTTTTAGGACGGAGGTCATCCGGACCAGACAGAGTCCGTTCCCATGGACAAGCTTGCTAACAAGATGAAGAATGTTTCCCACTTTGAAGACTTAGCTGTTATCTGTGGTGGGGCATCCTGTTAGACCTACACTAGTTTTGAGTGTAATCATGTCTGTTGAGAGGTAAATACTTTCTTTACATAAAAATGATCATGGCACATCTGTGACAGGACCTGAACTACTGAACACAAACAGTTGTGTCAGTAAATCACACCCTCTTGATGGGAGAATCATTTTCACCTTCTCTCCAGATGGCCAGTAGAGGGCGTGTTTGCTCTGTTCAACAAAGCTGTGATCTGCTTCTGTTCAGATTCACTGAACACTGGGATGAGTAAGATATGAATATGTTGTTACTGAATATGTTGATTATGAATCTGAAGTCAATAGTCACAGAGTGTTTTTTTGTTGGTGTTCTTATATTTGGTCCTTGTTCCACCTGATTAATATAATGTTATAATATGTGATATTGTCTATCAACAGTATAACAGTGTAATCACAGTGTAACAACAGTGTAACAACAACATAATAACAGTATAATAACACTAAAATTATAGTGTACTGACAACATAATAACAGTGTAACAACAGTGTAATAAAAACATGATAACAGTGTAATAACAGTGTAACAATAGTGTAATAAAAACATGATAACAGTGTAATAACAGCGTAATACTTGTAAAAACAGTGTAACAACTGTGTAATCACAGTGTAACAGCAGTGCAGAGATAGTAAAAGTGCACACATCCTTCACTCAAGTAGAAATACAGATACTCATGTTTAAAAAGATGTAAAGTTGGAGTACTGACTACACTTTTTCACTCAAGTTAAAGTAAAGAAGTGTGGACTGGAATGTCTCGATTCTCAGTCAAGTCGACATCGCTAACTCCCTGTCTAACTCCCTGTCTAATTCCCTGTCTAACTCCCTGTCTAACTCCGTGTCTAACTCCCTGTCTAACTCCCTGTCTAACTCCCTGTCTAACTCCCTGTCTGACTCCCTGTCTAACTCCCTGTCTAACTCCCTGTGTCTCATCATAACATGGCCAAGGTTCTTGTTGCCTTCTGCCTGGCTCCATGGTAGCTTCGTAGACTAGCTCATGTTTGTTGTGCGTGATAGTCAAGAAATGAAATAAGGCGCGCAATGACAAGAAATGATATTGATCATGCCACCAAATACAGATTAAAACTAAAGAAACAAGGTTTTAAAATTTAAAAATGTAAGAAGTACAGATATTTGTGTAAAAAATGTAATGAGTGAAAGTCCAAAGTTGCCAGAAAAATTAATAGTAAAGTAATGTACTGATACCAGAAAAAAAATCTACTTAAATACAGTTACAAGTATTTGTACTTGGTTACTTCCAGCCTCGTAAACGTGACCCAGGCAGGGTGTAATAAGGGGCCATGTTGTAAAGTCATTTAGGGTTATTATGTGTCCACTCCTGCTGCATTCAAGCTGTGCTTGCAGATTTAGTGCCTGCTCAAAATCTCATTAACTTCTCCTTTCTGTTTGGGCTAAATCCCACATGGTTTCACTTGTTGAAGATTGTAACCTACAGATTGAAAGGCAAAATGAATCAAAAAGTGTTTCCTCCTTGTCAGGATGATTGGCACATATCTGGCAAATCTGTACTGTGTAAGGATCACACAGAATATGTAGTTTTTTTTTAAATATATGTTTTGACTTTTGGACATATATGCATCCATGCCTC
The DNA here is from genome assembly GCF_021917145.1 of Hypomesus transpacificus. Lineage (NCBI taxonomy): Eukaryota > Metazoa > Chordata > Actinopteri > Osmeriformes > Osmeridae > Hypomesus > Hypomesus transpacificus. Next base: position 9,999,358 of record NC_061073.1, read on the forward strand.
TCTAGTCTGAGAGCGGATGTTATCACTTGGAACATTGATACTGAACCTGCTGTGTCTCAGTCAGAAACACATCTGGAAGCTGCCTGTCTTCTGTCATTCAGAGAAACATTTGAGTTATGCGTACTTCAAAACACTCTCATCCCCTTTCAGCAACGTTATTGTAACTGCACGGCTCTCAACATAATCAAAATGTTTCCCCCCAAAATGGTCAATAAATCGAGGATAAAAGCAACTGGCGCCACCAAACAATTACTCAAGTCTTTAAATACATGGCCTAGATTTGTCAGGAGGGTCACAAAAGGCAAAACAATTTCATCTCCTGGGGAGGAGGGCGAAGAAGCTGTGGGAACTCAAACATTTATCTGTGTGTGGAGGTTGTCTATGTGTGGTAGTGTGTATGTTTAAAACGCCATAACATGTCAAAGAAATGTGTAACATCTATTTTACTATCAATGCACATGTTTACACAGATTGTAAACAACTCAATTGATCAACCTCAATGTTCTAAAAGCCATCTGGTGATGTTACACTACTCTTAGAACAGTGCTGTGTGGGAAACTGACCGGCACGTTCCGTGGGAGCGCACCCTGGTGGAGCAGAAAGACAGTTTGGGAGGACTATGGCCCAGCATGTCCGTCGTGTGTGCTGTGCTGATCCCTGCAGGTCTGAGTCGGTCTCCATCTGGCCATGGTCTGGGCACAGCAGAGCACTGACAGCCCTGAGTGAGGGATCGCTGTTCTCATTCTCCTAACACTTTCCACATGTATGTGCAGCCAAGGCCTCGCCTGCCCTCATCGCTGGTCTCCATGGGGAGGAAAAAAACTCAGTTATTTGTGTACCACTCAGTCTGTCCTGCTGTCTCTTCACCCCTGGTGGGGTTTACAGCCACTAGATTTGAATCAATGGGTCCTTCACTTTAATTACATGACGCTTTGGTTCCATGAAGTGTTTTGCATTCATTCTTTCTGTCTTTTGTTCCCAAGACACAGTTTTGAGCATGAGCATCACATGGAAATGGGCCCATGTCAAAAACCCTAGGGACTGGTTGTTAGCTGTCTAACTCAAAGAAGCTGTGCTTCCAGCTGTAGGAGCTGGTCTGTAGGAGCTGGCCTGTAGGAGCTGGTCTGTAGGAGCAGGTCTGTAGGAGCAGGTCTGTAGGAGCTGGTCTGTAGGAGCTGGTCTGTAGGAGCAGGTCTGTAGGAGCAGGTCTGTAGGAGCTGGTCTGTAGGGGCAGGTCTGTAGGGGCAGGTCTGTAGGAGCTGGTCTGTAGGAGCTGGTCTGTAGGAGCAGGTCTGTAGCAGCTGGTCTGTAGGAGCTGGTCTGTAGGAGCTGGTCTGTAGGAGCAGGTCTGTAGGAGCAGGTCTGTAGGAGCTGGTCTGTAGGAGCTGGTCTGTAGGAGCAGGTCTGTAGGAGCTGGTCTGTAGGAGCAGGTCTGTAGGAGCTGGTCTGTAGGAGCTGGTCTGTAGGAGCAGGTCTGTAGGAGCTGGTCTGTAGAAGCTGGTCTGTAGAAGCTGGCCTGAGAAGGGGTAAGCTAACCATGGAAAGCTTTCTGCTGTTTCAGAGTGTCTCTCTTTCTCTAAACACAACATTTACAAAAATAACACATTCGATTTAAGTATGTACAGAACTGTGTACAGCACACTTTGAGGAGAACAGGAAGTGAAATCCAGTCAACAAAAAGCTTATGGTGAACTTCCAGTGACATCATAATTTTACATTTATTCATTTATTCATTTTTTATCAGCGCTCCACAGCGCATTCCTGCCCTTCAACACTGAACATGTGGAAGCTAAAGATCACCCCACAGCAACGATCACAATGGCAACTCTCCCAAACTGAGTCACCCCTATGGACTCCACCCCAGTCCCCAAACGCCCCCCCCTCCAACTAACCAGGACGGATGAAGGCCCCTGGGAGGGTGTGGTACACTCCTCCTGCAGCAGAGGGCCAGGGGCCAGCGGGCACCCTGGGGCCTGGGGAGCCAGGAGAGGTTGGCTGTTAGGAGCTCAGAGGATGTGAGTGAAACGCCCCCCTCATCCATAGCAACCTGAGTGATTGGACTGTCAGCATAGTTCTACTATGAACCCGGCACCCAGGCTGAGTAGCTGCCAGGCCTCTGCCCTCTGATGCCAAGTCCACACTATGTGGGGGGCAGCTGTGCCCCAACCAGGACTCCCTCCCTGTGCCCCAACCAGGACTCCCTCCCTGTGCCCCAACCAGGACTCCCTCCCTGTGCCCCAACCAGGACTCTATCTCTGTGCCCCAACCAGGACTCCCTCCCTGTGCCCCAACCAGGACTCTATCTCTGTGCCCCAACCAGGACTCCCTCCCTGTGCCCCAACCAGGACTCTATCTCTGTGCCCCAACCAGGACTCCCTCCCTGTGCCCCAACCAGGACTCCCTCCCTGTGCCCCAACCAGGACTCCCTCTCTGTGCCCCAACCAGGACTCTATCTCTGCATGCAAACAAGCGCTTAGTTTAACCTCTGGGTATGAGTGCTTCTGAGGTTTGAATGGAGACCTACTGTAAGTTTTTTTAGCTTAATTTAGAAATCTTACTGTACAGATGTGAGCTTTGTTTGTGAGGATTAGACTGTAATCTGGCATCATCCTGTGTTTTTATGAGATAGACTTGTTTAAATGACTCATTGGAGATCTTTCACCTCAGAAAAGTAGTGGGTGTCTAAAGCATCGTGTTTCCAGTGTTGATCTTTCAAGGGTTGTAAGTCTTTGGGGAGGCCTAGATGACATCAACTGCAGAAGGGTAAGTAGTAAATATTTGTGTGTGAGTGTGTGTTAAGTTATGGATGTGTGTGTATGTGTGTGTCTGTGTGTGTGTGTGTGTGTGTGTGTGTGTGTGTGTGTGAAGAGCAACTGCAGAACTAGTGTTGTTCCACCACATAGCCTACACATCACAAGATTCTTTGTATCAGATAAGACAAACTGTGATACAAGTATTCCACAGATGTCAAATCTGAGAGCAGCTGTCTGTAACGGGATGCAATTTTACACTCATGGAACCTTTCTGTACCATCTTCCATGACAGTACTTATTTTATATTATACTGTATATTAGACTCATACTTATGTCTGAGTCATAAAGTACCCAAGGTTTGCCCATGCACTGATTATTATGTGCTGGAGGAGGAAGAATGTAATAATTACTACAAAATGTTTCTTCAAGCATTTTTAAGGTACCAAAATCATTTTTATGGTACTTTAGAGGTTGCTGGGTGTATATGGAGCAAAGGCACAAAATATATTGCTTTAAACATGGCCTTGGCTAACGACAGGCATTTACATGTTCTTATTTTTGTGATTTGTAGAGTAGGTACTCGCAATGCTTGGTTTAGATCATTTTAAACCAAAACCAGTTTATCTCCTAATAAACAAGCCATACTGTACGTACAACCATTAGCACACATGTTACCCAAGTGAGCCAGGTACAGACTGGCCTTCAGGTGGCTGTTGGACAGACACAGAGGTCTCTGTGTGTGAACACAATTATTTGCTGATTTGTTGGCCTTGTTTGGGCCACAAATAGAGTTGTTAAACATCCTCATTGAGATGGAAGGTGAAACACAATACAGTCCATTGTGAGGAACTTCACAGTGTACAATCTGTACAAGCAACTCTACAAACCGTGTTCACAATGCACTGGAGACATCTACCCTTAGCACCTCCCAACCACCTACAATCCTATTGTTATCTTTAGTTTCCCATCAAACACCATTATCCTAACATCAATTGACCTCCTTATAATCTTTGGAAAGAACAAATGCGACATGACACAGAATCCTGTATCTCCCAGATATATCTAGTGACCCTGCTGAAGAGGGTTATGTGTGCCAGAGAGCCTGTTGAAACAACTGTGAACTCCAACGCCACACCAGAACCATGCCAAAATCCTGTTTGTTATAAAACCTCCTACTCTAACCCCAGATCTTCATGACTCATCTCCCCATGAGGACTTCTCTTCAGAAGCTTGTTACTGTATGTTGATCCTCTAATCCTAGAGATAAAGTCCTGTGGTCTGTCTCTCTTATCTCTCTCTCTTTATCTCTCTCTCTCTCTGTATCTCTGTCCCTCTCTCTCTTGATCTCTCTCTCTCTGTATCTCTGTCCCTCTCTCTCTTGATCTCTCTCTCTCTGTATCTCTGTCCCTCTCTCTCTTGATCTCTCTCTCTGTATCTCTGTCCCTCTCTCTCTTGATCTCTCTCTCTCTGTATCTCTGTCCCTCTCTCTCTTGATCTCTCTCTCTGTATCTCTGTCCCTCTCTCTCTTGATCTCTCTCTCTCTGTATCTCTGTCCCTCTCTCTCTTGATCTCTCTCTCTGTATCTCTGTCCCTCTCTCTCTTGATCTCTCTCTCTCTGTATCTCTGTCCCTCTCTCTCTTGATGTCTCTCTCTCTGTATCTCTGTCCCTCTCTCTCTTGATCTCTCTCTCTCTGTATCTCTGTCCCTCTCTCTCTTGATGTCTCTCTCTCTGTATCTCTGTCCCTCTCTCTCTGTCTCTGTGTAGCAGACAGAGGGGAAGAGTGGGAGGTGGAGGACCCAGCATGGGTATCACTGAGGGACAGAGACGCACATTCCTGGTCTGAGTTCAGGCCTCCCCCCCTCAGCTGCAGTGTCGGAGTTCAGGCCTCCCCCCTCAGCTGCAGTGCCTGAGTTTAGGCCTCAGCTGCAGTGTCTGAGTTCAGGCCTCCCCCCTCAGCTGCAGTGTCTGAGTTCAGGCCTCCCCCCTCAGCTGCAGTGTCTGAGTTCAGGCCTCAGCTGCAGTGTCTGAGTTCAGGCCTCAGCTGCAGTGTCTGAATTCAGGCTTCAGCTGCAGTGTCTGAGTTCAGGCCTCCCCCCTCAGCTGCAGTGTCTGAGTTCAGGCCTCCCCCCTCAGCTGCAGTGTCTGAGTTCAGGCCTCAGCTGCAGTGTCTGAGTTCAGGCCTCAGCTGCAGTGTCTGAATTCAGGCCTCAGCTGCAGTGTCTGAGTTCAGGCCTCCCCCCTCAGCTGCAGTGTCTGAGTTCAGGCCTCCCCCCTCAGCTGCAGTGTCTGAGTTCAGGCCTCAGCTGCAGTGTCTGAGTTCAGGCCTCAGCTGCAGTGTCTGAGTTCAGGCCTCAGCTGCAGTGTCTGAATTCAGGCCTCAGCTGCAGTGTCTGAGTTCAGGCCTCCCCCCTTAGCTGCAGTGTCTGAGTTCAGGCCTCCCCCCTCAGCTGCAGTGTTTGAGTTCAGGCCTCCCCCCTCAGCTGCAGCGTCTGAGTTCAGGCCTCTACCCTCAGCACCACACGCCGTTCTGAAGCGAAGGAGGGGATGTGTGAGAGGACACCAGGATCTGGAAGTTCAGCTGCCTGTCTTGTTGCCTGTCGGCCGCACTTACCAAGACAGAAGCATTTTACAACAATATGCTATATTTACATTTACATTTATTCATTTAGCAGACACTTTTATCCAAAGGACTTCCAAGAGAGAGCTTTACAAAGTGCATAGGTCACTGATAATAACAACAAGATAGCCCCAAAAACAATGCGAGTAGCCAAAACATGAAGCACATATTGTGAACAACCAAAATAAGTGCCAAAGGGAAGAACCATAAGAGCATGTAGCATATTTATTGGCTAACTGTACTTATCATTATTTTGACTGAAAGTTAAGGAAAATAACATACTGTTTTATGTACCATGTGTACCTGCTGGTAAATACAGACCTTTCCTTGACCAAAAATACAGTTACAAATATGATCTATGATCTTCTGCTGTTCTTTCTACAGTACATACACTATTTGTGGTTTGCTTTGGATAAGTGTCTGCTAAATGAATCAAACTTTTTGTGCATTACAAAATGTAATGATGTACCCATCATTATTGTGTAAAACATTGTACATTTCATGAATCATCTGTATCTGCAATGAGTATTGTGGTAGTTCAGTAGTTGCAGTCCTTCAGACGGGGGTAAGTTCCACGGTATAATGTGACGCTTCTACCAGACAGCTGAGGAGACTGCACACAGACTGTTGGACCAGGAGGAACACTGCTGTGACTCATGCAGGCTCTACCTCCAGCATACTGTGTACATCATCTCTGTACGTTACTAGATCAATTACTACTCATCATTAATCACTCACTGAGATCCTTCATGGCAGAAGTTCCTGAACTGTGATACCATTCACAGCGTCTCTAATGTAATATACTGTATTACTGTCTTTGAACAGGCTGGGCATTCTTTTCCTGACAGGGATTGACCCAAGGATCTGTGAGCAGTACACACACACACACACACACACACACACAAACAAAGACTGTGTGATGATCCTCCTGTCCCGGTGATAACGGGCTGGGATGGCAGCCAAGGCCTGGATTCATGTTTGAGGAATGCTCAGTGACAGGGTAGTGTGTCACAGCCTGCAGCTGTGGACAGCCCTACAGAGAAGACACTCTCTCTCTCTCTCTCTCTCTCTCTCTCTCTCTCTCTCTCACACACACACAGAAATCCATAGCCCCTAGCACTGACTTGCTGCAAGGTTTTACCGTTAATATATGTACATTTCTCTCAGGTCTACCTGGGATCATGCTTGTCTGAAGGACTACTGTACATCTCGTTACACTTTGATGTTGTTGGCCTGATAGAAACCAGCGAGCCCGAAACCAGCGAGCCCAAAGCCAGCGAGCCCAAAGCCAGCGAGCCCAAGGAGACAGGAGAGCTCCTGCTGGGGCCCTGTGCCCCCCCACTCCCCTGAAAGAGCTGCTCCTCCTGATCACCAGAGCAGGCCGGCCGCCCCTCGCCCGGCTGGGAGAGGCGAGCGCTTCCTTTGTCCAGAGTGTCATGAGCAAAGACTTAGCAACACTCTACGAGTGAACGGCATGGCGCGTCACCATAGAAACGGCTGTAACCATGTTGTCGGCCCTTTGTGTGTGTGGCTGTGTGTATGTCTGTGGGTGAGTGTGTGTGTGTATGTGTGTCTGTGTGTCTGTGAGTGTGTGTGTGTAAAGGGAGGGAGGGGAGAACATGAGGGCAGGACAAAAGAGGAGAGTGTGCTTAGAGACATGGGATTCTACATGAGGCCACTCACAGTGCAAGTCTCAGCAGACCTGAAGGACCACAGACCATGAGATGCTATCATAGTGTTGGGTTAGGGTTAGTCCTGTTGACCAGGCACAGGAGGGAACACAGTGTTGGGTTAGGGTTAGTCCTGTTGCTCAGGCACAGGAGGGAACACAGTGGAAGGTAATCACTTACATATGACTCCACATTGATCTTCACACACTGGATGAATATGGCATCTGATAACCAACATGTCTTCGTTGCATTGAAGTTGAACTTTTACATTTACATTTAGTCATTTAGCAGACGCTCTTATCCAGAGCGACTTACAGTAAGTACAGGGACATTCCCCTTGAGGCAAGTAGGGTGAAGTGCCTTGCCCAGGGACGCAACTTCATTTTGCACGGCCAGGAATCGAACCAGCAACCTTCTGATTGGTAGGCCGATTCCCTAACCACTCAGCCATCTGACACCCACAACTGTTGTTTTGAGTAGTTGTCCCTGTTCCTCCATCATGGTTCATTCCATAACCATTGTCTATTCTGAGACCAAATGTTGTTTGTGTTTGTGACCAAACAGACAGCTCCTAATTGTTTCCTGCTAATCCTGCGCTTTTAGCAAATCGGGGTGAGATTGAGATGTGGAGATGGGGGAGATGGTGGGGGATTGAGGCGGCTGGATTAGTGGATTTGGGGTGGTGTATCGTCTTACACCCCTGTCCCCCCGCCCACCTCTCACCCCCCAGGGAAGACCACATGACCCTACAGCACCAACAGAAAGAGAGGGAAAGATGTTGTCTGAGCACTCAATGAGAACCACATGTACTGCAGGAGGAGGAGAGGAGGAGGGGAGGAGGGGTATCAGGGGGAGGGAGGGAGGGCAGTGGGGAAAGGGGGCAGTGACTAAAGTCTGGTCTCTAGGATAGAAGAGAGAGTGGCGCTTTAAGCTGGGCTGGTATTCTCTCCAGACTGCGTGGGGGACAGGAGCTGTGTGTACGCTACAGTGTGTGAGAGGCAGAGGTGTTGTTAGAGAGAGAAAGGGAAGGGAGGGCAGAAACCACCCCGGACAGCGTACAGAACCCGTGGGCTGGGAGCAGTGCTGGAGAGACACTGACTTTGTGGAGCAACATTGTGTTTTTATTTTCACATTAGTGAAGGAGAACGAACAACCATGTCAGGTGCAATCCTGAGAAGAAACTCCAGCAAGCAAGGTTTACAGAACCTGCTGAGGTAAGCACCGTGTCAAAACTGTTTTTAGGACCAAAGTTAAGTCATTCAAGGTAGTCAAGTCAATGAAGTCTGTGTTTTAGTTAAGCTGTTGTTGGGAATTTGAGGTTACGTAAACAATGTGATTATTGTCTTTGTTCTTTAGACAACATTCAACATTCTACTTTTACTGACTAGAGAGAGGCAGAGTTGAACTCTCAAATCAGATATTTACTGTAATCACAAGGTTTTGTGATCTTCATATTAGTGGGAACATGTCATCCCTCAACTTACAGTATCTCTGGATAAATCATGTTGACTCAGTTGGTAATGCTGAAACTGAAAACCAATCTTGGCATTCCCCTTAAAACTAATATTTCCCAGAGTCCAAACCACTTCAGAGAATGAGCATGTGTGTTGGGCATGGTAGGCACTCCTACTAATGAATATCTCTGGCTGTCTCAGCTTTGGTTGAGCTTTTAGGTAAACATGTTTGCCTGATAACAGACCAGACGGATTACTGTGTTTTGGGTCACATTGTGAGAATGTGTGTGTGTGTGCACCTCAGCTCTGATTACAGACAGGAATTCAGTGACCAGCATTCTGTGTTAATCTCCTGGGACTGAACCTGGTCATGGTATAGTGCTGTGTTGTTGATTTATTGCACTCCTTGTGTGTGTGTGTGTGTGTGTGTGCGTGTGTGTTTGTGTGTGTGTTTCGGAGACGTGGGAAGAAGAAAAAAATAAAAACAAGTAAAAACAAGAGAGAGAGGAGAGACAGAGGAGAGAAACAGAGAGAGGAGAGAGACAGAGAGGAGAGAGACAGAGACCGAGAGACAGAGAGAGAGGAGAGACAGAGAGAGGAGAGAGACAGAGAGAGGAGAGAGACAGAGACCGAGAGACAGAGAGAGAGGAGAGAGAGAGAGACCGTGCCTCCAACTCTCCTGATAATTGAGGCTGAGGGAAACTGGGCCAGCGAGCGGGGTCAGAGGTCAGGGGTGACATGGCTGGGCCCTTTGTTAGGGGGTTCCTCCCTGGTGGCGACATGCCTGACCTTAACCCTCCCTTCCAGCATGTTCTCTGTGGGAGAGAACCAGTAGATGAGCAGAGGTGCTCTGTAAACTGACACCTTCCATTGAAAGCAGATTCAGGGATCAGTCAACACAATGCTGGAGGAAAACACTCAAGAAACAGCCAGGAGAGGTAACACAAGCCCAATGCTGGGAGGCCCAGGCATGTTCAGCAGCCCTACGAATGGTAGATTTGATATCCTGCATTACATTTACAGATCAGCAGAACGTGATTGGGAAGGTGTGTGGAAACAGAAACACAATAACCAGTTCTCACTAACAAAGAAAAAGGTGATTTCTTCACTCTGTGATGAAAACTCACATTTAGGCGGGTGCGTTTAGTAGTGAGCTCCTGGTGTTCCTGCGTTGTGTGTTGGAGGGTCTTGGAACACAGGTGTGCCGTGTTAGACAGCTGAGAGCTGCTGTTTCCCTGCCTCCTTACAGGGGCTCTCAGACCCTGTCCAGGGCTGCCCGCTCCCCTGCCTCCTTACAGGGGCTCTCAGACCCTGTCCAGAGCTGCCCGCTCCCCTGCCTCCTTACAGGGGCTCTCAGACCCTGTCCAGAGCTGCCCGCTCCCCTGCCTCCTTACAGGGGCTCTCAGACCCTGTCCAGAGCTGCCCGCTCCCCTGCCTCCTTACAGGGGCTCTCAGACCCTGTCCAGAGCTGCCCGCTCCCCTGCCTCTCCACCAGGGGACTACTCATCTCACTGGCATGCATTCATCTCTCTGAGACTCATGCCAGTTGCATGTATGTACAAATAGTGTACAGCTGTTATACTTGAGAACCAGTTCTTTAATGACCTACAGCCCTGGATAAAATGCTGCAAATTCTCCCCCTCTGCTATGTAGTGCTTCTAACTCTAACTCTTTACAGTTTTAGAGAGGGGGGGATGTTGGCACAAAGTAAATTTCATTTAATGGAAGCGTATTTGGAAAATAAAGAATGAGAGTTTCTTCAGGTTGGATGTTGAGATGCACGTCTGCTAACGCTGTAAGGACCCTCTCAGAGAGAGGATGACATCACCCTCTACCACCGCAAAAGAGGCACATTGCTCAGAAAACGTTTTAGGCAGTACTAATCGCCTCAGATGACTCACATTGAGACATTCTTCAGGTATTTTGAGACGAAACTGTGATAGGTTGACTTGTTTGAAATCTTGAAGTATTCAATTTGTTTCCAGTTCCTGTTTATATACATCTTCTCCTCAGTTTGTAAAACAAAGTAAGGTTTATACCAAATCCACGATAGTTTCTATTTGAAAAATCTCTGTCATAATCCGAGGTATCTTAAGTCCAGAACCTCTTAAAGTGGTGTTTTTCACTTTTTGTAAGTCAGTGGGTCAGAGAGGTCATGTGGGGCTGATCTGTTTCGAATCAGCCAAGAGAAAGCAACCCAGGCCCCCCATCTCTCGTCCTATCCTACAGAACACTACTGCAGTAGTGGTATGTCATTCAGGATCTGTCCAGGTATGAGAAACGTTCAGTTTTGCTCTCGTCTTTCCTAAACTGTATCGACAGACCCTCACTGCAGGCCCTGCTGTGACCCCTGACCCTGCCCGGGTGACTGGCTGTGCTCTGTTTACGATACAGGGGAGATAAGGCCGTCAGGAATGCGGGGGCTCCTCCTGGTGAGTGCAGGGGCCAGTGAGCCCTCTGCAGCATGCTCTGTACACATATGCCTGTGTGCCCGGCTAAAGGTTGTCCACAGTGTAAAGTAAACACTGGAGTTTCTCCCTCACCTCACATTATGCTCTAAATATGCAATACTTAAGAAGATCGCCAGTGATGTCACCTTGTTGAGATTCCTGCTCGATAAGATAAGACACAAAAACGTGGGAGTCAGATGGCTGAGCGGTGAGGGAGTCGGTCTAGTAATCCGAAGGTTGCTGGATCAATTCCCCGCCGTGCCAAATGACGTTGTGTCCTTGGGCAAGGCACTTCACCCTACTTGCCTCGGGGGGAATGTCCCTGTATTTACTGTAAGTCGCTCTGGATAAGAGCGTCTGCTAAATGACTAAATGTAAATGTAAAAACAAACACTAAAGAATCCCGAAACCATAAAATCCCTTCAAACAAGACAGGAGGGCGAAACAGATTTACTGTAAACAGTAATCGCACAGTCACACCTGACTATCTCCCAGCAAGGACAGTTGAATTTCGTCAGAATGTTCCGTTGACACAGGTGATGAACGATAGACTTTTAGAGTAAAAAAAAAGAACCTTTGCCTAGACCCCACAGGCAGATAAAGCTGTGAGGAGTCTGGGCTTCCAGCCTGCCTGCGCTGAGGAAATGAGCAGTGATCCGTTTGTGCTCTGAACAGGGGGCGCGACACCCAGCCATAACAATGTGATGACTGGCTGCCAGCTAACAGGAGACCCTGACTCGTCAGTTGGACACCCAACGTCCCTGGCAACACACCCCACGTCCCTGGCAACACAGTCAGACCGCTGTCTGTCCGGTCAGCATGAGGGGCTGTGTGGAAATGGCCAGGTGCAGTGTGTGGTGGTGTTTCTCTGAGGTGTGCAGTGTGTGGCGGTGTTTCTCTGAAGTGTGCAGTGTGTGGTGGTGTTTCTCTGAGGTGTGCAGTGTGTGGTGGTGTCTCTCTGAGGTGTGCAGTGTGTGATGGTGTTTCTCTGAGCTGTGCAGTGTGTGGTGGTGTTTCTCTGAGCTGTGCAGAGTGTGATGGTGTTTCTCTGAAGTGTGCAGTGTGTGGTGGTGTTTCTCTGAGGTGTGCAGTGTGTGGAGGTGTTTCTCTGAGGTGTGCAGTGTGTGGTGGTGTTTCTCTGAGGTGTGCAGTGTGTGGTGGTGTTTCTTTGAGGTGTGCAGTGTGTGGTGGTGTTTCTCTGAGGTGTGCAGTGCGTGGTGGTGTTTCTTTGAGGTGTGCAGTGTGTGGTGGTGTTTCTCTGAGGTGTGCAGTGTGTGGTGGTGTTTCTCTGAGCTGTGCAGTGTGTGGTGGTGTTTCTCTGAGCTGTGCAGTGTGTGGTGGTGTTTCTCTGAGGTGTGCAGTGTGTAGTGGTGTTTCTCTGATGTGTGCAGTGTGTGGTGGTGTTTCTCTGAGCTGTGCAGTGTGTGGTGGTGTTTCTCTGAGGTGTGCAGTGTGTGGTCGTGTTTTTCTGAGCTGTGCAGTGTGCACAGCACTGCCTGGGAGACGAACCAGGAGGTTTTTTAAGAAGAATTTTTACGGGTTTGATTTTGAACAAGTGAGGTCATACCACATTCTCAGAAGCTCATCTTAGCTTGCAGGGATCACTCGGACGACATATAATTAAGATGCCTTTTCTTATCTTGTCATGCTCAACATAAGGTATGTTTCTAAACTGACACATTTTTGTAAGGCCTTCGTCAGGTAGTAACTATTGTGAATTGCTCTAAGCTTGTTTGGGTTCTGTCTTAAGTCCTGCAGTCTTTGTATAAACATTTCTATGTGATTAAATGACCTCCACAACTGTTGAAACTTGTTTCAAAGACAACAATGACCCAATTCCAGAAAGGTTTCCCATCCCGCCTCCGCGTCTTCAGTGTCTGTGTAACAGATCCTGGCAGACCTGGAAATGAAATCATTTGGGATTATGTCATTGTTCAACAAGACAGTGACAACAACTACTCTTAAGAAAAGTTCTCAGAGTGCACAATCTTTGTTTTGCCTTAAGATGAAATGAGTCCAGCTTCCTGTGAATGGCCTCTGTGACCGCAGTTAAGAAAACTACAGACAAGTACAAACATAACATAACTGTACAAACGACTCACCGAGCTTTAACTGAATGGGTGTTCAGGGCGTGTGGTCGTGTGCGTTTGTGAAAGAGGCCACCAGGCAGACAGAAGGTATGTGACTCAGAAGGTGTGACACATTTCCCCAGTGGCGGGAAAGCTGCAAGGTTTTCCCTGTCTGATCCATCACAGGGGTCAAAGGTCACGAGTCTTCTGGTCTAACAATGACAGCATGCTTTCAAGTCTTTAACAGCCAGGTGTCATAATTAACATGGGGGCTTCAGTGGGGAAATGAACTACTGAAGTGATTCCTAAGTTCCCATTTGTTGGATTAACATTCAACGGCGCCAGTAGAACTGGGGGTTACAGACTTTTGCCTGAAGTAGAACAGAGCAGTAGTGACTTTTATTCAGGACTTGATGATTTATGGAAATGTGGGGCCAAACCGTACCAGACACAAGCTGGTGTTTCCAGTTGTATATAGCTTGATATATAACCTTACACTGAAACACTTTCCTCTTACAGAATCGGAATCTGATTTATTGCCAAGTAATTACACATTTCAATAATTTGCTATCGTAGATTGGTGCATAACAATAAAGACAGTAAGTAAGTAATTTTGAGAAAGATTAAACAAATACTGTAATAAAACAAGTACTGTTTTACACCCAAAAGACATTCCTGTACACACTAACCTCAGGTGTGATTCGTTTGACCCAGGGCACTTCCTGCCTCTGCTGATCACACCTGTATCAGCTGCCCTGCCTGCCTCTGCTGATCACACCTGTATCAGCTGCCCTGCCTGCCTCTGCTGATCACACCTGTATCAGCTGCCCTGCCTGCCTCTGCTGATCACACCTGTATCAGCTGCCCTGCCTGCCTCTGCTGATCACACCTGTATCAGCTGCCCTGCCTGCCTCTGCTGATCACACCTGTATCAGCTGCCCTGCCTGCCTCTGCTGATCACACCTGTATCAGCTGCCCTGCCTCTGCTGCAGCAGCAGACCTCTGACAGGCAGCGAGCCCAGGCTTGCCTTCCTCCCCCTCCTCCTCCCCCTCCTCCTCCCCCTCCTCCTCCCCTCCTCCTCCCCCAACTTTAGCATACAGTAGAAGGACAAGGAATTAGAAAATAGGTCACTTAGAATGGAAACAGATTTTGGATGATTGAATGAGGCATTAGTAATCCTGATGATTTCAAACCAGTCAGTGAAAGATGAATCACCTTGTCTGGGTCACATGTCTGACCTGTGCTGAGGATGACATCATCCTAGAATATTGATGAAAGGGAAAATATTTGGTGAGGGCGGTGAAGTGTGGTTGGACAGCATTCAGTCCTGTCTCACTCCTCACCCCAAAGCCCTGAGATGGAAGCCGTGTTTTCTTGCACGGTCTGCCTATTTAAACAGGATATAGAAAGTGAAATGGCACATTGATCCAAAAATTTGAATGTTTCCAGCTGACTCGGACTGTACACGATCTGTGCCACAGAGACAAAGTCAGCATAATGACAGAGTGACCCAGATCCAGCTGCATTCTGACCTCCCCTTCGAGCCCTCTCCCTCGCTTCCTCTCCCCCACACCAGGCTGCTCTCGCTGCCCTGGCTGGTGAGCTAATGCTGGGATGACAACACAGGAAGGAGAGGAGGAGCTGGGCCTCGGCAGAGGGGGAGCAGGGCTCATTTAGCAACTTGAAAGTTAAAAGCTGTAAAAAAAGACCTAATGGACGTCAATATGACCCCGAGATAAAAGACAGCATGTGTGGCTTGCTGGAGGGTCAGAGGTCATGCCCTGAGCCTCTGAGATAGACTTTTAGAGGCTGTGGTAAATCAGAGAGCCTCCAGAAACAGATGGGGTGATCAGGTGGTGACACAGCACCCGGGACCCATTAGCTTCCTATTAGTGACCTGAACTGCAGTTAATTGGCCCAAGCCAAATGGATATGAGAGTCGTACTACGACGCCAACCCACCAGTCAGTCCTGCTGTTTTTCTGCTTCAAGCAGATAGGCTGTCCCTCACCACAGACACAGACAAACAGACACACAACACACAGAAAAACAGACACACAGACAAACGGACACACAGCACACAGGCACACAGACAAACAGAAACACTGACACACCCTAAGCTATTCTTCGTCCCAAGACACGGTTTACATATTTGTCATGATGAATGGGTGTTATTGCACACTGCTAACTCTGGGTGAGGCACACGTGTGTCTGTTGAGATTAACACAGTGATGCTCTGCCCGGGCGCCATCGCTCATCCTCAGCAAGCAGCACATACGTTCCTGAAACAGATGTCCTGCTGACAGGCTCTCTCCAAGCTATCCCAGCGTCCCTTAACTGAACAGCCTCATTGTTTGGAGACGCTCTGGGGCTGCCTGCCGAGGAGGCTGGAGGATGATGACTCAGGGAATCCCAGGAATAAAGGAAGGGCTTTGATGAAGAAGGGAAAACCAAACGTGGTCTTGTGAGGGTTGAAACAGTGTTGTTGTTCTGTGTTCTCTCCAGAGTGACGACCCAGAGGAGCGTGGAGGACGCTGAGGAGGTTGAGAGGGAGCGCAGGCGGAGGGCACGGGAATCCTTCCGCAGAGGAAGCAGCCCCCCCGGAGGCGTCTCCCAGGACAACGGCACCCCGGCTGAGGACGGCATGTCAGTACATCCCTACAGAGCTGCTGAAAACATCATTCAATAAAAACTCACCAGAAGTCGCTATTGGCTCTCTGAAAAGTCGTTAGATTACGTGATGACGTCATGTATTGTCAGACTTTAGATCTGTAGATGTACAAGGAAGAACAATTACAGATCTGACATATCCCACTTCTATAAACACCGGGAACACTTGAACACTAAGAAAGGTTAAAGTGACGTCATTCACAAATCGGTACAGGTTATTTGGTTGCTGCCAAACAACAAAACCGGAGATTGCCAAAGTAGCGGAAAGTTGCAACACTGGCTTTGTATCCATCATCACACATAAATCACTCAATATAGGATTGGAACAACAATTCCCACGCCTCCTGTTCTAACTGTAGTTCTGAGATTGAAAAATGATCATCAAACTTAGCATCAGGAGTGTTCGTCAAGTTGATTGTTCCCAGTTGTGGTAACATCAACCTAGCCTGTCACAAGAGTGCGACTAAGCTAGTTCCCTCTTGCTGGCCATATATCCAGGGAAGCTTATGGTACTGTTCTTAGTTAAGAAAAAAAAAACATTACGTAAGAAATGCCATTAATCTTCTTTCATCTCCTTATCCTTTCATTTACATACCCTCCCTCCCTCTCTCTCTCTCCTTCTCTCTCTCTCTATCTCTCTCTCTCTCTCTCTCTCTCTCTCTCTCTCCCTCTCTCTCCCTCTCTCTCTCCCTCTGTCTCTCTCTCTCCTCTTTCCCCAAGTGCAGGACACAGCTGCCTTCTCATTACACCATTTTTAAAGAATGTTTACTGAGTGTCTTGGAGAACTACTGCCATGTCATAAAGATCTTAGAGTAGTTTTGCACTTTTTAATCTCCGAAGCGTAATTATGGACAATTTATCCAACACCTTCTCCAAGTAGTGAGAAAGAGGGAGACAAATAAGCCATATATTGAATCAGAGGCTGTGTCTTTCTGTGGTAACTTGCCATGGGGTAGTCCCACTGTAGTCTGTAATTGTGGCTTGATCAAAGAGAGGCTTGGGAAAGTTCAACAACGGTTTGGAAAGCAAGCTGTTTCTTCTCTGCACCCCTGGGGGAGCAGTGGTACTTTGCATACTGGTTCAGAAGATCAAATGATAGTCATGTCATCACTGGCCGACTGTAAGGTTGTGTCCGTGACAACCAAGCTCCGTCAGCACCTCACGACCAACCAGATTTTGAACTTGTTCTTTGTTTTGAACACAACCACAGTCCTGTTGTAACAGTTCAAACATTCCGCTCCTGCAGGTGTTGTTTAACTGCCAGCCGCCGCACGCTAACAAGTCGGCATAAACAACATCTAGTACATTACTTCATACGTAAAGCATTCAAACGTTGAAAAGCGTACTTGCTCATTATTCCTTATTAGCCATAGAAGTTGTAAAACAAACAACCTGACATATGTTCACATTAGTTTACTTTAGTAGCTAGCTAAACAGCTTAATCAGGTTGGAAATGCCAGTTGCATTCTTTACACCCAGCTCCCGGCAGGATTAAACCCTTTCATCCCAGGACTTAAAGGAAATAAAGAATGGGACCATCGTTGTGGTAGTGCAAGTAGTTATAAATAGAATGCTTCACTAATAGAGCTCTCTGTAGAGTGTCGGGGAGTGGAAGAAAGCAGGCGCGCATGTTTGGAGTTACCCGTGGTGACCCTGCTAAAGTTCACACTGGGAAAATCTCTGTGGGAAATGGGCCTTGTGGTGCTACAAGAAAAGAGTTTCCATAGTTTTGAAAAGCAGGTGTTTTGATGAAACCAAATATGGTGTGTAGGTTGATGTAGGTGGCTCTGCATATTTTGTGTGTTGACCAAAAGCAGTTGGTTCAATATTAGCCAACATGAGGGGCATGGGTTGCCCTACCATGAAGTGCAAAAATGCACTCAATTAACCAGTGACTGAAAATACAAGGCGTGTGGATTTATACTTAATGAATACATAGCTAATGAGTAGGTTACATACTAAATTCTAACAGAACTCTTAGGTGTATGGTTTTGGAACATCACTTCTGATTAAGAGCCAGTGATGAATTGGAAAACATGGCACTTCATAAAACACATTCTTTCAGTGCCACATAAAAAATCAGGAAAAATGCATTTTGGCCACTACCCCAGTTTTAGGTTGGAAACTATACTGTCAAGGGAGGGAGGTCTATTATCCAGTTGTTTATTCTGAGGTGTATATCTTTTTTACGTGTAGCATAGTGATCGGGGGAGGGGGGGCTGTTCCATAAAGCGAGTTATTCGGTGAAGTCGTTCTTGCCCCTGGAGTGTTTAGATCTCACCATGCCCTTTCCCCACTGCCTGACCTGTCGACCTGGGAGAAGAGATGACGGTAAACTACACCGTCTTAGGCAGTCTTACGCCTGTATAACGGAGTTAGAACCGTGAAACTCACTCCTCAGGTATGTAATAGGCCCCCCGCGTCAACGAAGAGCTAGCTTTTCTTTGGCGTAGCTGGTAGTGGCCATGCTTGGCAGATCGGAAGTCGTGCGTACGAGCCCAGCGAGTGGTGAACGAGCCTTGTCGTGACGGAGCGTGGCTACAGCTGTTACATACATACCCGTCACACCCGTAACTTACCCCACAGCCGGCGTCAGCGGGACTCGTACTGCAAGCATCAACTTTTTACAGAAAGTTTAGTGACCATGTGGTTTATATTTTAGACTGTGACGGGTTCTTTTAGTTGTCTTAGCAGAGAAGATGTGCGTTCCCTGTTTACATTTTCTAATCAAATCACTATTATCCTAGCTAGCTGAATAGCGCCGTCAGTGTCACAAGGGTTGTTAAGATTACCCACATTTTTATTTACCTGTCATAACGGCCTCTTCCTACAATCCTAACCTGTCCATGACCCTTTTCCCCCAATGGTCCTTTCATTTCATGGCGCTGTAAGAATAATGTTCTGTGATGATGACGTGAATTCTGTGTTACCCAATTAGTTAACTGCAAAATTAATTTGTGATGTAGCGGAAGTACGTTGGAGGGCAGAGCCAGGCAAAGTTTTGTGAGGCTTGTTGCTTTGTTTTCAACAAACGCGAGTCCGTTTGGCGGCAAACGTGTTTGTTGCGTTTAGACGAGTTATTTGTTGTGAATAGTCCTCGGGGCAGGTGCAATAGACCTGGCATGTGCCATACACCTGGCACATTTCAACTTCCTACAGGAGCTTGATAATCGTGCCACAGACATACACACACACACACACAAAAAATACATTGCCTTAAATACATTTTCATGTGAACTTTCTTTGGTCATCTGCCTGTCTATACCATGCCAAAACCTTGAGACTGTGTGCTGAACAAAGCAAGGCTTAACATCGTTGTATTGTATTTAACCACGTTAGGACAACCTAAACTAAAACACACACCCACACCTCACGGCCACAAGCCACTATGTGGTGAAATCAGGTGTTGATGTCAACCCACCTCAAACCTCTGTGGTTCCAGCTGGGTATCATGCAGCCTAGCCCCTGGCAGCACAGAACACGCAGCAACAACATGATCAGTGTCCACAGACAGCTTGCTCACTGCAGCTGTTTCCTCGTGTTGTGTTTGCTGTGGTGGCAGCTTGAGGTGAGCTGTGTGAAGCTCCAGCTGTGGAAGGCTCATCCTGTTATTCACTCCCGCTGGCCACGAGCTGTGTGTGCTCACTGCTAATGTCCGCAGCACTGCTGTTTTGCATCCATCCCAAACTTAAATACATTAGTGGTTTTATATCTTTTTATCTGTTTGTTGCGCTTGGTTGTTAGTAGTGGTTAGCCTCGCAAATTTAATTTGTTGACAAACCAAACGACCACAACAAGTTCAGTACAGTCCAACTGCTCAAAAAAGGAAACCAAAGATTTAGGTACCATCAGCTCATCGTAAGCATCTCCACATCAAGCTACGCTAGGTGTACCTGAACGCTAACTGTGTCGTATCTCCTGTGCCTGCCTCAGGTACGACGGCGAGCTGAAGACAAGCAGCTCTCTGGAGGAGGATGAGGGCTTCAGCGACTGGACCCAGCGCCTGGAGAGACGCCGGCAGCAGCGCATGGAGGAGCTGGGGCAGGAGCTGGGGCAGGGGCTGGGGCAGGGGCTGGGGCAGGGGCTGGGGCAAGAGCTGGGGCAGGGGCTGGGGCAGGGGCTGGGGCAGGAGGCGGCAAGCAGAGCAGCTGAAACGCCCGAAAACACCCTCTCCATCACGGACATGACCGCAATGCGTCTGCAAAGAAAACCCAAGGACAAAGAGGAGGTGAAGACAATGACATGGAAGGAGGGTGAGAAGAGGAGGAAGGGAAATGAGGAGGATAAAGAGGACAGGGTCCGAGGGGGAGTGAAGGAGAGACAGCAGGAGGAGGTGCGAGTGGAGCAGATGAGAGTCCTGAAGGAGAACCAGAGACCGGAGGTTGAGGTAAGGGTCTTCCCTGAACAGCATTCAAAGATCGTTTGAAATTCCTACATCTCCAGTTAATCAAAATCATGGGATCGGAAGAAGTCTATTCTGGAAAACTACCCATCTCAAACCCAGCATGTGACTAATCTGTCTGTCTACCTCCAGGTGAAGGAGAGAAGACAAGAAGTGAAGGTGTCACACACATCAAAAGTGTTTGTGAATCAGGAAGCCAAGCACAACACCAATGGCAATGCACCCAGAGAGGAAGTGACATCTCACCTGGTAAAAACCAAAAGGACTTCCAGGTGAGTTAGTAAAGAAATCACATCCCTCGTATCGATGTGTGTGTAGAGCGGACCTACAGCACATTCTGCAACAAAAATCAGTTATTTCTCCCTCAATCAACCTCTATTTTCTCTCCAGTACCTCCATCCGCCACGCAGCCCCAGCAGCAGAGCTGGCGGAGGCTGAAGAAAGGGCGATGATTCTGGAGACAGAGCAGAGGCTGGAGAAGTTCAGACGCTGCCACCAGGAGAAGGAGAACCAGGAGCTGGAGCTGCTCCGTCTGAGGCAGACAGAGGCAGAGCAGGAGCTGGAGGAGCTGAAGAGGAAGAGGGAGGAGAGGCGGGAGGCCAGGGAGGGAGAGGAGCGCAGGAGGGGGGCGGAGGAGCAGCAACGCCAGGCCAAGGAAGAGGTGAAGAAACACAGTCTGAAGACACACACAAATATAGTTTGGTTTCATATAATATATAATCACAAAATATATTATTTATTTGTATAATTATGAATAGAATATGATTCCAAATCATGAGCAAGGGAAGCACATCTGCACAAGCAGCCCTGGAGACCAGGGTAGCCCTGTCTGAACTGTGGGGGTGCTGTGTCTCAGGCGGAGCGGAGGAGGATGAAGGAGGACATTGAGCGGAGGAGGATGCAGGCGGCAGCAAAGATGAAGACGCTTAGTGCCTCTGTGGAGGATGGAGAAGAGATGTTCAGCCCTCTCAGCCCCACACACAAGGTAACACTTCCTCTGAGGTCTGTCACTGACCAGTTAAACCTAACATGGCTATAGTGTATTTCTCAAAACAATCATGCTTTAAATATATTTAAACACAATAACTGTCATATACATGAACTGTATATGTATCAAATCAAATCAAATCAAATCAAATTTATTTGTATAGCCCTTTTTACACGCAAGCATGTCACAGAGGGCTTCACATGCGCCCATAGAACTGCCCCTCAACCAACCTAAACCCTCAAGGAAGACAAGGAAAAACTCCCAGAAAAACTCCCACCGGGAGAAAAAATGGAAGAAACCTTGGGAGGAGCAATTCAGAGAGGGATCCCCTCCTCCAGAGACGGTTGGTAAGAGAGAGGAGCAGAACACAAGCTAAACATAGTCATACAGTGTCAATGGGTTTTGAAACACCAAAATCCATTGTTCGGCTTTATAGACGTTGGATGGGACCGGGAAACTCGCTGTTGGCCGTCATGGAGACTGGATTCCGGGTGACGACCTGGTTCAGCGTTGGCAGACCGACGACCAAGCAGGTCCTGACAGCTCAAACCCCCCACACCACAGGGAATGTGTGGGGGGGGGGACAGAGAGGAGAGCAGGGATTAGAGAATGCCAGGAGCAGCTAACAGTTACAGTCAAAATAGAATGAGATCCCCACCGGTCAAGTGTGGACTAGTGCAGCAATTTAACAGAGCAAAAAGGGTATTTGATGCAGCCCCACACACCAAAACAACGACAGCCCCCCTCAGTTGGAACATGAAATTTGTTCCAGGGGAAAGAACTCTAAAGTAGGTTATACTTATACGAATAAGGATGAAAACAGCCAGTCCCCCGTTGTCTCCAACTAGTAATAAAAACTATAACAGTAACAATATACAGCAACGGAACTATAATAATAATAATACTAACAATATACAGTAACAGGTTTACTTTATTTGTAACATCTAGCTGGGCAATGTGAACATAAGCTATATATATATATATATGTATGTATACAGTATACTGAATATATGAACAGCAAGCAAAGTTATGAACTGTAACTTTAATTTTTGCAGCCACCGTGAGTTGAGTTTTGAGCCAGTAAGTTGCATGTGTGTGTGTTCATCATGTGTGTGACATGTGTGATCCAAATGTCAGCATTCGCACTGTTTCCACTTTCCTGTTCTCTGCTGCATGTAGTGTTTCACACATGGATTTGGACTGGTGTGTGTGTGTGTGTGTTCAATGTGTCAACAGAGACAAACGCTGCTCTGAGTTTGGACATTGAATAACCCTCCCTCACTTTTAGTTTTTTACACCATCAAACCATCTACGATAAGACAGAATTATAGCTTTTATAGCATGTCTGTGTTAAAGCACCAGCCAACTTCTGTTCCTCTGGTTTGTGGACAAGTAGAACATGCTGTCCTACAGGTCAGGGGCAAAGACGTGTTTTGCACATGTCCATTTGTGTTTGACTGTCTGCCAAGCTAATGAACAACAATGTCCACTAAGCAGCACCGTGTGTGATTGTGATCCAGTGTTACGCTGCCACTGCCTGGCTTGTGCTTTGAAACGCATGACCTCTGTGTTCTGCAACCTGGTGTTGTCTGTCAAATGTTGCATTTCTCATCTTTCAATGAGTCATTTGTCAGTAAAACTTAAATGATTAATTTCATATTACGTTTAAATCTTATCTGGTCCAATAATCATATTTGGATCCAGCTAAATCAACTTCTAAATCTGGGCCATAATGCCGTTTCAGTCGGATGCTATTTCTAACACATTACTCTGACAAGAGCAGTTCAGCCGCATGCTATTTCTAACACATTACTCTGACAAGACCAGTTCCTTCCGGCAAGGTAACCTGCTGCTGAACAGGATAAATAATAAGTAGACATACAACTTCACTGAACTGAAACTACACTGAAGGACCTCCATGTTGTCAATGTGGGTCTGGGGTGTGTGAGGTGATGTGTTCAGGAGGTCACCTCCGGGTTGCTGTCATCAGCTTCCCTCTGCTTGTGTTTGAGTTCACAGAGAGAATGAAGAGGGTTTGACAGCACAAAATGATGGCTTGGTGAGTGGGGGTCTGAAGGCTGCGCTCTTTGATTCAGGTCCAGGGTTTCAGCTGCAACATAAGGGGTCCTTGTGTGTGGGTGGAACCAGAGCATGCAAGCATGCCTGGCCATGGCTACTTTGAAGCAGGACCCCTCTGGCAGCCGAGGGCTGACTGCTGTCTGATCCCTTTCCCAACCACACGCTTCTACACAGATAATGATTTAGTTATTTTGATAACCACCAGAAAATTGAAGCCTAGTGAAGACTTAAAGCAGCATTTCCTTTGGAAGAGACTGGCTGTTTCACATTCAGCAGAAGCAAACTGTAAGGCAGTCCAAGTAGATAATAAAATGTCAATGTCGTCATCTAAAACACCCGTCAGAATGCTGTAAATATGAGCTCTAGGTTATAGCATGCAGCTGAAATGGTCAAAACTTAATGTACCCTTAAAATAATTCTTCATAAAACTAACAACAAAACTTGGATTGAACAATGTAGCTTGAAGATGTCATATTAATAGGAAGTGACATGTCCCAGATGCTTGATAAAGACCAGTAGACACGGTTCTGTTTGATTTTGGCTGAGTGCAGATCTGTAATTAACGCTATCAGCAGCTTTCCCAGTCTGAGTAAATCTGTGGGGGTAAACATCCACACTGTTCTCCTCTTCTGTTCCAGATCACAGAGAGAACGGAATCCTTGAACCGATCCCTCAAGAAAAGGTAAGCGGTCAAACAGCACATCGTACGACTCAAGCTCATTCCTCAAACCGTTTCTCAAATTGTACATTCAGAGAAAGGGGGATAACTCCAATCAAGTGTGTTTGGATAGCCATTTTTACGAGCAGTGTCACAGAGGGACTTGGCTATGCCCATAGACCTGCCCCTAGTCCTAGGCCCTCAGTAGATGCACGTCTGAGGCAGGAAGACAGGGATCCAGCTGACAGGGCTGCTGTCTGAACGTAAACACAGAGGTGGGGACCGGTGGCGACCTCTCCACCTCTCTCAGTGCATCACCTTCGCCAGGCGGTATTTAAGACTGGCTTAACGTGATCCAGATGTGGGGGCTGGGTTCTCTAGTGGCTAGTGAAGGATGGCTGTGGCCTGCTGTCCGGCTCCAGGCAGTCTGGTGGTGAGTTATCAGAGCTGAGGAGCTCCCGGCTCTGGGGTGCACACAGACCACCACCCACCGCTGGGAGATCTGCTCCCTTCTAGCATGATGTCATTTCCGGGCACGTTTTCCTCCACATGGTTTCAGGCACAACATCAGCAGGTGTGATGATCCCTGTGCTCTGGAAGTCGTGTGTGGAGAAGAGAGTCAGAGCCAATCAAAACCTCCTCTAACTCTGAAGACGGATGGCACGTCTCACCCATTGGGTCTCCTGCCAGTTCTGCTGCAAGAAGCATGACATCATTCAAACAATCCATCGTCTCAACTGGACAATAACGAAAGTCCCAAATAAAGTCATGTGGACAACATTTATCACACTAAAACAACACTGTCATGCCTAAGCAAGCTGTGTAAACTTCCAGTCCTATCCTTAAGGACCTCCACATGCTTTTAACAAACATTCCCGCCTAATACCAATGCAAACACACTGAGGTGATGGCGAAATACAGGAAGCAAGGGGTCACTATTTCCTGATACTTTGGGTTTATTTGCGTTTAGTGGAGACATTGAGATGTTGCTTAGGTTGTGTTTCTGGACAGCTGCTGGAGAGACTGTCTTGGCTCAGTGAGAGCTCACCTCTCTGGGTCTCTCTGGGTCAGTGCTGACAGAGGGCCCTGTAGCCGTGCTAAATATCTCGGCCAAACTCTGGATGGCAGCGCACAATCAAAGGCTCAGTTTGAAGACGAAAGTGAAACGTTGAGAAGCTCAGTGTGGGAAAGGAATATTTCTCAAGGGAGAAATTATGAAACTTGCTCACTCACAGGAACTGATTCCAAAATACTTTTTTTAAGTGATTTTTCTCATTCTCCGGTGTCATTATTCATGAGGCCTCAGTGAATGTCTTTGTTTTTGGATACAGTAACAGCTTCAAGAAGACACTGCCTCCTATTCTCCTTTCCAAGATGGATGACAGACTGGAGCAGTACACCCAGGCCATTGAGGTGAGCTCTCAGCTGGTTTCTCTCCCCCTCTCCTTCGCCTTCTCCCACTCCTTCCACCCCTCCCCCTCTCTTTTCCCCTCCTCTTCCCCCTCCTTCTCCCCTTCTCCTTCCACCCCTCCCCCTCTCTTTTCCCCTCCTCTTCCCCCTCCTTCTCCCACTCCTTCCACCCCTCCCCCTCTCTTTTCCCCTCCTCTTCCCCCTCCTTCTCCCCTTCTCCTTCCCCTCGCCCCGCTCCTTCCCCCTGTCAGACGTTGCCTTGAAGGAGGTGATGAATGCCTTCATCACGTTACTCTTTCATCAGACTGCTCCCGTTCCCCGCCCCTCTGGGTGAGACACTGTGTCTCTCTGCTGTCTCATACATGGTTACAGTAAACATGGGAGCTGCTGCCAAGGTTGACACATCAAAGTCGGGCACACTGTCAAACCAGCTGGCTTCTCATTTGGGAGAGGATGGATGGGTTCCTCCAACACCACTTGGTTGTCTCTCTCAGTCTTGTGTCACTTTAGTCATACCTGTCATTCTCTGTGTGCAAGTCACTATCGGTTCAGGAGGCCCTGCTTTCCAGACAAGGACGTTTCCCCAGGCAACGTAGTAGTCCCGCATTCCGTTGTGTTTGCATTTTCATCTTCCTTCTCCTTAACTGAAACTCTAAATAGAAATACTGTAATAGTGAGGATGACATCTGTTAACCCTTAGTTACATATACATAGGTTTGTAAAACCGACTGTTTTTTTCTGGGTGTTTTCCAGAGTTCCCAGGAGGCTAAAGCAGCGAAGCAGGCCTTGGTAGACATCCCCAGCACCCCTGAGGCTGTCGCTTCCAAGAAGAACCTGTTTGAGGCTGGAGAAGCCTGGAGCCAGAGCCCAGCCAAGGGAACTTCCTGCAAGGCAAGGAGCAACGAACACCCCCTCCTCACCAGGACCACACGATCAGACTGTCTGTCAGCGGATGTAGAGAAACAAAGAATCAGATGACATCCCTTGTGGCTGTATCTGTCTGTGGTTCGCTGTGAAGACAGGTTTAACATTAGGATATAAGAGAGATCATACAGAACTGATGACCACCAGGAAATGAGCTGTGCCAAATTTGTTCCACTGACTTCCAGCTTGCTGCCTTGAGACATACTGCTCTCAAACTCATCTTTGTCAAATGAATGCAGGCCCTACATGGCACAGTCCACACGTCCTCAGGCTAATTCAGTATCTTCACCCTGGTCTAAGGACCTCACACTTCTGTTTATAAACGCGTGTGGACTGTGTTTTCTACTGAGCATTGAGTTTCCCAGGTCACCTCAGATACCCCAGCTCAGGGCTCATGGTCTGGTGCAACCTCCCTCTCCTCCCTCCCCTCCCTCTCCTCCCTCTCCTCCCTCTCCTCCCTCTCCTCCCCCTCCTCCCTCTCCTCCCTCTCCTCCCTCTCCTCCCTCCCCTCCCTCCCCTCCCTCTCCTCCCTCCCTCTCCTCCCTCTCCTCCCTCCCTCTCCTCCCTCTCCTCCCTGTCCTCCCTCTCCTCCCTCCCCTCCCTCCCCTCCCTCTCCTCCCTCTCCTCCCTCCCTCTCCTCCCTCTCCTCCCTCCCTCTCCTCCCTCTCCTCCCTGTCCTCCCTCTCCTCCCTCTCCTCCCTCTCCTCCCTCTCCTCCCCCTCCTCCCTCCCTCTCCTCCCTCTCCTCCCTCCCCTCCCTCCCCTCCCTCTCCTCCCTCTCCTCCCTCCCTCTCCTCCCTCTCCTCCCTCCCTCTCCTCCCTCTCCTCCCTGTCCTCCCTCTCCTCCCTCTCCTCCCTCCCCTCCCTCTCCTCCCTCTCCTCCCTCTCCTCCCTCCCCTCCCTATCCTCCCTATCCTCCCTCTCCTCCCTCCACTCCCTCTCCTCCCTCTCCTCCCTATCCTCCCTCTCCTCCCTATCCTCCCTCTCCTCCCTCCCTCCTCTCCCTCTCCTCCCTCTCCTCCCTCTCCTCCCTCACAACAACTGTTTGGCAGGTTTATGAGAAGTGTCAAGTCAACGACCGTGGTGATCCAGTGTAGCAGTGGGGTCAGGGTCTGCAGTGGTTTCACTGGCTCTAGACTCAACATGTTGTGATGTGTGTGTCAGGATGCTGAGGGTCTGAAGGTGGGCGTGGCTGACCTCATTACCCAATGGGTGAAGGGGAACCCTGATGACAGCGGCAAGCAGTCTCCCTCCAGACCCTCGGTGAGTCACCTGAACTGGTCCTTACCTGTGTGACCGATGGACTGGTCCTTACCTGTGTGACCGATTAAGCGGTCCTTACCTGTGTAACAGAAGTTTTATACGCCTGTATCCTGCTCATCTTTCTTCTGAGGCATATTTGTTGTCAAGTAAAGTTGCATTTATCATTTTGAAGATGAAATGACTTCATGGTGATTTACTAACCCTAACTCATGTGAGGTCTAAGTCTGCCCCCTTGTGGGAAACAGTGTGTCTGTAGGTGAGATTCAAACCTCTTTGATTCAAGGTTTGTGTCCTTTTTCAACTCAAACCAACTGAAAGTGTTGTTTGTTGTGGGTGTTTCAGGATGTCAGACCTGGTGATGTGATGCAGAAGAAGAACATGTGGGAGATCATTGGAGATTCATCCCCTGAAAGGCCTGGGGCCAAGGTAAACTCCCCACTGTGAGCTGTAACTGACTCAAGGTTACATTTTGAAAGGCTTACACCAGGACATTATGGATGTCATGAGAAGATTTCAGAACTTGTGTGCAATGCTTGTCATTCTTTCGGCCAAATTATACCAAGAGTCTTAAATAGGGAAGAATTTGAACAACATTTGGTGAAGAATGCAGCACAAGTCGCTGTGCAAACCTATTTTGAAACTAACATTTCAAAGCCAAATCTTTGGATAGATAAGTTAGATAATGTTCCACAGTTGGAACATGATGCAGAACATTAGGCTAGGAATATGAATGTGTCAATGCACAATTGTTTCCACCTATTGTAATATACTGTAGTGTTAAACCAATCTCTATTTTCTCAGGGTACACCCTCTGGTAAGAGGTACAAATTTGTTGTGACGGGTCATGGAAAATATGAGAAGATTCCTGTCGATGAGAACGGTGATGAATATACCAATGCTAATGGAAAATCAGGTGAGAAGTCTTGCTTTAAAGGGAGCCATTCTTGGTTGTGAGATCAAGTAGTGTTTCACAAAAACAACACAGTTTCACAAAGTATTCTAATCAGCAACATTTTGCATAACAACTTGTTTTTTTCTCTAACTACTTGGTATTTTTGTAGTCCAATAAATTCTCACACGTTTTGTCTTGAGGATGATGCCAAGCATTTATTTGGCTGGTCCTGTAGATTAAATGATATCCAACCAATGAAATCTTTATATATTGACAAAATGGCAGCCAAACAATTAAGAATTATTCAGCCAAAACCAAAAGCACCAAGTGTCTCAAACCTTCCATCATCTTCAGTCCAACTACCATTCTTCACAACTTTTTAAGACATTTTTGGAATCAAAAATGCATAGCAAAACACTGCTGTGAACCTGTCTGTACACACATATCCCTCACCAGACTATAGCTGCCTTACCAAACATAGAAAATCAAGCATTCAATTAGAAGTGTTCTAAATTAAGCTCTGGGCCTTCTGTCTCTTAACAGTTAAAACATAAATGTTGTGCTTGTACATATTACTGTTGAGGGCGTCCTTGCCCACTGCCACCCTCACAGAAACCTTTAAACACATCTCAGTTCCTGAAGCTGCCTCGACACAAACCATGGTATTGGTGACGTAGATTAAAATGATCTGTGACAGCAACGATAGCCATGTTCACAGGAGCCTCAGGAGGGCTTTGCAGTCATCAGAAAAAACACATTTAAATTACTTTTTCAATTTTAAGATGACTTGGTTTAGTACTAAGGCCCTTCTGTATCCCAGTCACTGTAGATGGCATGAGAGCCTTGGATCCCACAGTGGAACAACACAGAGGATAAACATAGCGGACTACATTGCATCATATTCTATAGTTTCCATAGAGATGTACTGTATTTATCCGAGACAGAAATGGTGATTCTCAACACAGAACAAAAGAGAAGCTCTAAAAATTAATTAAATCATGTACACTTTAATTCTCTCGCAGAAGAAGTCTAAAATCCTTTAAGACAAAGATATCTCTTCTTCTTTTTATGAAGGGAATTGTTTCATATACCAGAAAAAGGGACATGAAGACACAAAACTAACGGTGAAACAATCAGTCACACAGCTGGCACTCCAAATGCAATATTTGTCAAGTATAAAGGTCAGACCAATTCTTCTAGAAACTGCCATCAAGGTCATTCAGATTCAAGCAGAGACAAGGAACCTGTACATAGTCACTAACATTTCTAGACCTGTACACAATAACACACTGAAACATGTTCATCTCAATTTACTAGTCGAAGCAGATGTAGCTTAAGGAGCAGCGAACCCTCTTGCTGTTCTGTTAAAGTCTTTTGGTTCCTCTTCTTTGTTTTTGCGACCTATCAAAGCCATCTCAAACACGGTTGAAATTTTCGTCAGTGGCCTGGATGCTGCCTCCCTCAGCCGCTTGGCGTCAAACCTCGGGCTGAACAGGAGCACGGGAAGACGATGGGCAAATGCTGGGACTTCTTTAGCTACATCCTTTAAATCCTCTTTCTCATCCCCACTTTTGCTAGCTTCGATCTGCTGCATGATGTTCTCTTTGGTGGAGAACATTTGGAACAGGACAGCATCCCACATCTGAATGGTTTTGGGCTTCGGTGGTTCGCTCTCGTCTCCATCGTTGCTCCCCGACTTCTCACTCGCCTTCACGGCCGTCTTATCCTCATCTTTAGTTTCACTTATCTTGGGTCCATCTTCCTTCTTGGCTTCACTTTGACACTCTGTCTCTGGAAACTTTGGCTCCTCCACCTCCACCACCATATGCTTCTTGAGGCGCGACCAACCACTGAGTTTCGATTTCATGCCCTTTGGTTTTTTAATAACTTTAAGAAGAGGTTCTGCTGCTGGCAAATCATTGCCGGTGTCTTTCGTCTCTGAGGCTGATGAAGGAGGTGTGGAGGGAACAAGGGTGGGAACAGGTTTGACCTTGTCCTGATTTGTGTCCATCTGTTTGATCGGCATCGGACTCTCAGTAACAGCCTTTGGAGTAGCTGAGTCTTTCTCAATGGGAGTTGAAGTGGTTGACACGGTTTCTACCATTTTTGTGCTGTCAATTTGTTTGATGGGTGCTTTGATCTTGGGTGGCTCTTTAGTGTCTACTGATTGTTGACTGATTTTTGTGACAGTACCATGTACTTTTTCTGCGGTTTGCTTTGCATCTTTGGCAAGAGGTGCTTTGTTGCTGTCAGAGTTGATGTTTGCAGGAGGAAGTATGGGTGGTTTGACGCCAGTGATAGGTGTCTTTGGCTTTGGGGCATCAGGTACTGGGCTTTGCTCTGTCTTCTTTGCTGGTGTTTTAATCCCTATTTTAGTTTCTGGAGCACTAACCTTTGGTGTCTCCTGTAAAACAGGTTGGACTCTTGGTGTCTCTGCAATCTGAGGTTCATGTGAAGAAACAGTTGTGGCATCTGAAGCTTGGGAAACAACTATAGTTGGAACCATTATAGCTGGAGTGGGTGTCACTTCCTGTTTCAAAATGGTTTTGTCCTCTTTGTGGGTTTCTTCAACCAGAGGTTGTGTTTTCCCGACTGTCTCCTGCTGAGCTGTGTTCGATTCTTCCGATGCATGTGCTGTGTTTTTAGATTCTTCCTGTGTTGGTGTCTTAGACCGAGACAACCCAAATGAGGGTGTGTAACTTTGGATTCCTCCATGTGCAACATATTCAGCAGGAGTCAATCCATAATATGTTGACTTTGGTTGGTGGGCTACGTGGGTTGGTGTTTTGGGCCTTTGAAATGCTGAAGGTGAGACTTGCGGTGACGTTCCATAAATAAGAGTCTTTGGTCTCTGATTTCTGAGTGACTGAATTGGAGGCCTGGCAGGCTCATAGGTGAGGGTTTTGGGCGTCTGAGTTGCAGGAGTGGGAGGTTTTGGCCCTTCATACAAGGGAGTTTTAGGCCTCTGATATCCATAGGTTGGTGTCACATGAGACTCATATGAAGGGGTCCTAGGTCTTTGATACCCATATGAGGTTGTTGTTGGTTTTGGTGAAACATTTGTCGGAGTCTTGGGTCTCTGATGGCCCAGTGGAGCTGTGGGGGTCTTGGGTCTCTGATGGCCCAGTGGAGCCGTGGGGGTCTTGGGTCTCTGATGGCCAAGTGGAGCTGTGGGGGTCTTTGGTCTTGTGGACTTGACTACTTCTATAGTCTCTGGTCTGGGAGCATCTGGTTTAGAAACATTTTCATGTAAACTAATCACTCCATTTGGTGTAGCTGCATTTTTAGCATTCACTAGCTCATTTGATTGTTCGGTCTCTGTTGCTGGAGATGTTGGAGAGACCGGGGAAGGTGATTTTGATCTCTGTGTCTCTGTAGTAATTGGTGAGACAGCAAATAGAAGTGGATTGGGTCGTGATATTTCAAAAACAGGTGTTTTGGAACGAGTGACATGATAGGATGGAGTCTTTGGACGGCCAGAAGACGTTCTTGATAATGAAGAATCATAAGTTGGAGTCTTAGGCCTTAAGATTTCTGATGTTGGAGTTAGACCTCTCTTCACATCCGATGTTGGTGTCAAACTTCGTTTTATTTCTGATGTAGGAGTTAAAGCTCTTTTGACTTCTGATGTAGGAGTTAAAGCTCTTTTTATTTCTGATGTAGGAGTTAAAGCTCTTTTTATTTCTGATGTAGGAGTTAAAGCTCTTTTTATTTCTGATGTAGGAGTTAAAGCTCTTTTGACTTCTGATGTAGGAGTTAAAGCTCTTTTTATTTCTGATGTAGGAGTTAAAGCTCTTTTGACTTCTGATGTAGGAGTTAAAGCTCTTTTGACTTCTGATGTAGGAGTCAAACCTCTCTTCACCTCCAATGTTGGTGTCACAGTTCTTTTGACTTGAGACGTAGGAGTTAGACCTCTCTTCACATCTAATGTTGGTGTAACACTTCTTTTGATTTCTGATGTGTTAGTTAAAACTCTTTTGACTTCTGATGTAGGTGTCAGACCTCTTCTTAATTCTGATGTAGGAGTTCTTCTTTGTGTTGTTGTGCCTCCAATTGCAGATAATCCAGTAGAATCATGCAGAGGAGTTTTTATGACCTCATATGTATTTGCAGTATACATCTGAATCTGAGGAACCTCAAACATGGGTTTGGGTGATCTAGAAAGCGACGCTTTAAATGTCGGACGTGGACTCCTAGGCTTCATCAGCGGGCTTATCACAGTAGTAGGTCTTATGATCGTGTGTGAAACTGTCTCAACAACTGGAATGGGAGCTGGTATTCTCATTTCAACAGTTGGCATTGTTATTTTAGACACAGAGGAAGTTGGCCCAGGTGTCAGTGTTGTCACTGCCTGAGTGACTGACCCTGGCACCACCGGGAGCCCAGCGTGCGGGGGCGGAGGGCTGTAGAAGTACGGAGGGTGCACGTTGGCTGGAGGAGAGAAGGGCTGTGGGGAGAACAAGGCTCTTCTGCCGTATGAAATTCCCCGTTGCTGAGGATAGGGAGACGACACATGCTGATAGAGTGGTCTGACGCTGAACCTGGGCGGCTGCGAGGCATATGAAGGGGTCTCTGGGGTTTTGGGAGGAGTGGAGTGGTCGCTGTGCTCTAGGTCGGCACTCGCTTCGTTCACAGGAGACAGACTTGAGCGGAAAGGAGCTGGTGTCTGTATGGTCTGAGGTGCTGCCTTTTTCTTGGCGGATTTCTTGAGTAGTTTCTGAAGCCGGGCGTTATCTTTGCCAGGCTTGGGCAGCAGGGCTGGAGGGTACTGCTGGGCAAGCAGGGCTGGCTGGGTAACGCTGCTGTAACTGACAGCCATGACAAAACAACCCCTGTGAAGAACAGAAAACACAGAGTGAGGCCAGGATCTCTGGGAAGGGCCCTTCTTCTAGCATCAAAGTTCCAGCATTTCTAAACCTTCATTTCCACACACCCCACTAAAAAGTAGCTTTTACTTAGCAAAGGCCTCTGGTTATTAAAACATCAAGCTAATGTTTACCTCTCTTTTCCCAGACCTGTGTCAAGGTGACTATTGAAATGAACGTCACAGTGCCAAAGACCAACAGCTCGTCAACAACACCTTGTCAGCCGCTGTACGAAGACGGCTAGCAGTAGCACTTGCTGTGACAAGAACACTTCTTACCAGCTTCAGTAACTTGCTGTTGCTTTTTTTTGTTTACTTTAGAGAACTTCCCATATTGATGGTTGTGACTTTGTTTTTGTATGACGTAACTTGAATATGTTAAAGCAAACTTCCCACCTGATTATGTAATGTCATCCTGCAAATATTTAGTATTGGGATATGATGATGTGTAAATGAATGTGATTTATTTTACTTTTTTCTTAATTTGTTTTTTTACTTTTGGTTCCCGCTCAGTTTACTGTGTGTAATTCTACAGTAATTAGGAAATATGTTTGCATTAGAAAAAAGAAATCATAAAATCAATTCATTCAACTCGTTCTTTTCCAGGATACAAATGCAAACTGTCAAATGAGCAGGACACTGGCCAACCCTATGAGCCTCTGACAGTACTGTTTCTCCATGTTGACCTGTCTTCTTTACTTACAGATTTGAAAGAGACAGTATAGCAAGATATCAGTCCTCGTTTATAACAACCTATTGGTTGTATAAAATGATAGTTTAATTTGAATTTCTTTTAATCTTACATTAAAAAATACTTCTGTTCACGCCTATGCTTTCTCACACATACCTCCACATCCACTGACCTTACAAGCTGACCTTAAACCACACAAGCCTTACAAACCACAGCTAGGGCTTCACCCTGGGGGACATCGCATTATTTATGTCTTCTTTGCCATTTGCCAATTCCATTATCGTCCGTAATTTGTGTACTATTCTTTATTCTTAGATGAAATAAAAACATTTTATACTTTACTTGGCTCAGCAATGCCCTTGGAGCGATGTCATGTTTGTGGTATGTGTTTCATTAGCAATGCAGAGTGAATGCTGTAGATGTAGAGAAGGAGGCCGGTCAATTTCAACACAGCCAGCAATTAAGGCCCACAGCTGATCCTGGAAGTTTCCTCGGCCTAATTTAGGCTGAAAGCAGAGAAGAGGCCCGCTTGTCACCTGCTCCCTTCTCTTCTAAGGCTAGGTCCAGAACACACTAGGTTCTATGCATGCTAGGGTCAGAACATGCTAGGTCCAGAACACACTAGGTCCAGAACATACTAGGTCCAGAACACGCTAGGTCCAGAACATGCTAGGTCCAAAACATGCTAGGTTCAGAACACAGTGGGTCCAGAACATGCTAGGTTCAGAACACGCCAATCCCAGAACATGCTAGGTTCAGAACATGCTAGGTCCAAAACATGTTAGGTTCAGAACATGCCAAGTTTGGAACATGCTAGTTCCAGAACATGTTAGGTCTAGAGCATACTGGTTCCAGAACATGCCAGTTCCAGAACATGCTAGGTCCAGAACATGCTAGGTTCTATGCATGCTAGGGTCAGAACATGCTAAGTCCAGTACACACTAGTTCCAGAACATTCTAGGTCCAGTACACACTAGGTCCAGAACACGCCAGGTCCAATGCATACTACGTCCTGACCATGTTTGGTGCAGCTAAGACCAATCGCAAAGAAGATTTCGATTTACAGAACCCGTTAGTATGTGGGAACTTGAGTAAAATATAATTGCAACGTCACCATCCATTGTGATTTGACTACCAATGACATTAAAATGACAGAATCACATCTACAGTCTGCACATTACTTAATATGACACCCCAAATGACATTTACTTGCATATATTATGGGTTACAAAAGTGGCAGCAGAAATGCTTTTCAGCTGTCACCCAGGCTGAGCAGTAGGCCAGCCATGGCCCAGCTGAGAGACACCAACGTTCTACATGAACAGACTGAACTTGTTGCCTGACACATGAGAGGGAGGTCATCCTTTTAAGGCTGGGGTAGGTTTGGTATTTGGAACACCTCCAAGATGCAAGTTCAAAAGAGGAAAGAGTAATAATAGCCAAGCTATAAAACCAAGCATCTCACAAAGGCCTCCTGGTGTCTACCTTAAGTAAAAGAATTCTGGCCCCCCTCCAGAAAAAACACTGACGTGCAATACCATTATGAGTTTACACAGAATAATGCTTGTTAACACCTATTTGAGAACTTACCAGGTACAGAGCTTATTATAGATGGCAAACACTCCAGACTGTGTCCCCTTCAAGAGCAGAAAAAAACACATACGTTAAAGAACGTTTCGAACATTGCATCGGAAAGGAGATAGCTTGTCATATGCGTTCATGCATATTTGCAATCAAGACATTGTCCTGAACCTTGTATAATCTCACATTATCCTGGATTGCAACACCCACCAGTGCATGCCTTCAAGTCACCGGCAACAAACAATATCCAGCCTGTTTCCCAATTTGACGGTGGTCAGTATTGCATTGAAACTCTCTTAGCTCTCCAGAGACTGGTAGCTTTACAAAAAAGCCACAGTCTGCTTAGAGGCCAAGCTCAAACGGTTGTTTCAGGGTTGCCCCCTGACAATAAACAAACAGGCCTCTACAGTGCAAAAAGCGACTAGTGTTGTGTTTACCTGTGAGGGTGCAGCTCAGGGGCGCTTGGCTGCTGCCTGCTCGTCCCAGCCCGGAGTGTCAGAGCGGGAAGTTCATGTTGAGCTCAGCTCTACCCCCTTCCTCCAAATGGAAGAAACAGTCTCCATGGCAGTCCAAAAATAAACCCTGAGCCCTGTGCTTAGAATGAGCTCCGTGGTGACAGCGGACAGCCCCAGGCAGCGACGCAGGGGGCGTCCTGGGCTCCATAGATATCACCAGGGGCCGAAACCCCAGGGTGGATTGGGGGGGGGGGGGGGTGGCGGGGGGTGGGGAAACACGATTTGTCCCCCCCAATATATCACTGTAAACGTACATAACTACCGGTTAGTCATTTCATTAGTAATACTTATTATTAGTTATTTGGACAAGCTGATTATAAACACATAATAATGTTTAGTGTAGGCTATGTGATCCACTCCCCCCCAGGAACTACTCTTGAAAAAATGTCAACGTAATTGTGCCCCCAAAGTTATCCGATTTTGGCCCTTGGATATCACCTCCAGGTGGTGCCTGGACCTGCACCCCAACACTGTCAGTGTGGCGCCCCCTGCTGGGAGCTACGAGCACGCACCACCCAAGACTGCTCCAGTCCAAACCAATCCTGACTTTGATAGAAACCAATCACAGTGCTTCTGATTAAGGACAGCCTTCGTTGTGAATCAGACCAATCAAGGCCAAACAGGAAATTAAGGTGTGTAGAATGAATGGCATCACAATGCAGTTAACATTTTAATCGGATGGGTTACATGGACAGATATTTGAAATGCAGATGCCTTCTTAGCACAATGAGAAGAAAAGCTGTAGTAGTGTTACATTATTATGTCTTAATAAGTTACAATCCCAGTTGCAAAAATCCGATACCATGAACCTGGTGCACC
Source organism: Hypomesus transpacificus (assembly GCF_021917145.1). Lineage (NCBI taxonomy): Eukaryota > Metazoa > Chordata > Actinopteri > Osmeriformes > Osmeridae > Hypomesus > Hypomesus transpacificus. Next base: position 10,036,127 of record NC_061073.1, read on the forward strand.
AGTTAACACATAACCAGGAGTGTAGAACTGATTCTTCCACTGTGTAAACTTTCTCTGTTGAGATAAACAGCCTTCCGTCCTCCTGTGAGCAAACTAAACATTACGTTTCAGTCTTCCTACAGTTCCCTATACATCTTGGAAAGGGACAAGGAAGCCAGATGATTGACTGGCTGAAATTCCGATCTTGTCCTTCTCAGACCCTAGGATGATTTTGCTTAGCTAATCTGAGGGCAAATATAGAAACATGTCATCCTCACAGCCCTTCTCCAAACCTGAGCCTCGCTCTCCCCCACACAATCCATTCAGCTCCTTATTGAGTGCCAGGAGCGAGGACATTTCTCCTGTGGCCTTGCCTCCAATCCACTCTTGGCCAATAAGGCGTCTTGGGAGGTCGAGTTTCACTAAAACAGAAGGACATAATCGTGGCCGTAAATTGGCAGGATCTCACAGCCAGTCTCGCCAGCAGGGAGCTCACTTCTTTCATCTTATCTGAGGTAAGAAAGAGAGTGAGAGGAAGAGAGAGTGGTTGGAAGAGAGAATGTGGAAGTAGTGAATGAAGGACAGGGTCAAGGGCTTGGTATGGCCCTGTCCCTTTCCAGAACAGCTGAACCCACATTTGCCAAATCACTGCCACTGTGGTGGGCCACTTCAGCGTTCAAGCATGGGGTTTGGGGTCAAGGGGAAGAAGGATCATGGGAGGGATGACACTGTGAGGAGGAAACTGGAAACACGGAGGATCTTCCAATAGAGGGCCCCCCTGTTTGGTTGGTTTTTATTTTAATTGATCGTGTTCCATGACCAGCATTGAGTTTGTAGAATGGGTGTAGTTGCATGCCCGTGTAGGTTAGTTAATAGAGTCTGTTGCTTGTTTTGTTTCCTGTAGCTTGTTGGATTAAGTTGTTAAAAGATGTACGTTTCGTAATAGCCCTAGGTGTGTTTCTGTGTGTCCTCGAGGACCCATCCAGGGGAACACAACTCTGGGATCTACCAATAACCCTTTGATGCTTGTAGTTATGCTGCAGAGTTCACCTTATGGATTAACATTTCTTGAAGTAAAATCGAAAGGAATTTGAATACATTTAAAATACTGAACGTGTCCAAATCAGGAGGAAGGTTTATCAATAGATTAATATTATCAATAGTTCTCATCTATATGCTCATGAATGGGTTTAGTTGGTTAAAGAGATTGTGAAAAAGAGCCGTGGAAATATTTAGGTGTGTCTTGCAAAGCTGATGTGAGTGATCTTGATGTGAGTGATCACGTTAGAGTGCTCCCTGATGTGATCTTGTCAGGGAGCCATGGACCCACAGGACTAAGAACTAGACTGTGGAGGACAGGTCTGTAGCAGAGACACATCAGTCTGGATCACTGGAAACTAAAGTCTTGACAGTCTTTATTTGCAAACTTTTCACAACCAATCAAACATTGTACATTATTTTAAGGTACTTTCATTTGTTAATATTGATGATTTCCTTTGGGTGTTCCTCTGGGTGCCTATAGCAGGTGTTTTCAAAGAGGCAAATGTATTTCAGCAGCATGGAATCTTAGAAATGCCTAAGTGCTAGAGATGACCCGATAAGGCGTGGTTATGGATCCCACTCCAAGAGAACCTGATCTGAGGAGTCATTGGATCCTGAACCTGCTCTGAGAGACGCCTGCAGCTGCCTCTGGAGGAGTTATGATGTGGCCTTCTCGCCATGCTCAGACTGCACACCACACCAGGAACACTTTAAAAATATACCTACAAATATTTCACAGTTAAAAACAGAAAGTAGAATCGGTTTTGGCCTATACGCCAACCTGGAGTTTGGTCTGTGACAACGTCTGAACGTGTCAACCATGTGTCACCCGTGTGCTGTGACTCAAGGAATAAGATGACTGTCACTATGTTTGGCAGTCGTCTCATTTGCCATCTGAGATGCCTCTTGCATTGCGAGTGAAATTTCAGTTCAATATCTCATAGAGCTTACAAAACAGGACACAATCTCACACACATAACTAATCTCACCATCCTATTGAAAATGTTTGGGGGGCCTTGATTGGGTGTTGAGGTGGGGCAGTGACTGGCTGGGCTGGGTGGTCTTGGTTGTGAGAAGACCTTTAAGTCTGTAACACTATCCTTCGCTATATATACTGCCAGCCTGTGTGAGACCATCCCTGTGTTCCTTAGAGAGTGTCTCTCCCCTCTCACTCCAGGTGCAAAGTCCACTGTCGCCATGTCTGATACCGAGGATGTGTAAGTATTGGCTTTAATACACACCATCTACTTACCCTGTCATCCTCTTCCAGTGCCCTATAACAGCCCCTACAACAGCCCCTATAATAGCCCTTATAACAGCACCATCAGTTTACATTAAAGAGTTGTTATGGATCTCTCTAACCACGTTCTTTCTTTTTTGCTTTCAGTGTTGACGGTAAGTAATGTTTGCTTCTTTACTTTCTTTTATCATGAGTGTTCTGTTCTACAATTCCCCATCAGTCCCAACTGTACAAAGTAATGATAGTAAAATGCAACGTGTGTTTTCTGGACCATTGCCAATGTTTTATTAAACAGGAAAACACTACATTTTCAGGTTTGGCTTGACTCCTAAGGTCCGAGATGTACACTACTTTACAAACACAGACATTGACTTACAATGATGTGATACTCTTTTTTTTTTTAAATGTATTTAACCTTTATACTCTGTTATATTGAATGTGGAAAAGTGTAGCTCTGATTCCAAACCCTTCTTCCAGTTTGGAGAGAAGGGTTTCCTATCACAACCTATACTTACTAATGCATGGCACCATCATTTACCACGGGACATATTAGACCTACTAGACCTTTCATGCTCAAATACAAAATCTAAATCAACTCACGTTGAATAGTATCGATCTTCTAGCAACAGGTCCTGCAACTCTGTATGAGAAACTGCAGTTGCTTGGTCCCCTTTGACTCTGCATGTCTCAAAGTAAGGGAAGGATACTGCACCGTCATGATGCAGATGTAGCTGAACAGCCCTGGCAGAGTGTCAAAAGCCAGTAGACACAGTTGGGGCTGTTCCACTCTACATGCAGATCCTGACTGTGCAGGAGCTATGGAGGCCTGTGTTGTGTATGCTTAGCATGTATCCATGCTGAACCCATATTTACAGTTTCTTGAATTGGGTACAGCCTGGATATTTTGTTGACATTTTGCTCCTTTCTTTGCGGAAAACAAAAAAAACAAGGAGTCGATGGGGAAGGTAACAAAATTGTTTATGTAAATAACTTACGTAATTGAAAATGATCTGTACTCATCTGTCAGTCCTTACCCTCATCGTTGTGATCAATGATCTGTGTTCGACTTGTTGAGTCTTCCTGTAGTGTAAAGCATGCTAAATAACATGAATGTTATTTATTACCTTCTACTGAATTCAATAGAGATCCTAAAAGAAACAGACTTCCTCTGTATTCCTTAATCTTATTTTTTTTTTACAAGATAATTCAACTTTTTCTCATACCATCCAATGCAATGGACATTATCTGGTACATGTGAATAACAAACCAATATGCATTTTCACTTTTGTAAATATTTCACCACTGACTGCATAATGTTTCCTTCATTAACGGCTTGTTTGTTTCCTCTGCTTCACCTGGTGGTCTTTTCCTCCAAGTCCTTCAATCTATTCACCAGCCATCCCTCTCCCCCTCTCCCCCTCCCCCCTCCCTCCCTCCCTCCCTCCCTCCCTCCCTCCCTCCCTCCCTCCCTCCCTCCCTCCCTCCCTCCCTCCCTCCCTCCCTCCCTCCCTGTCTCCTCACACCTCCTCCTTCATGCTTCTATTAACCCTCTCATCACCCTTCCTCCCCCTCGTCACCCACTGCATGTGTAGCCGTAGAAGAGGAAGTTGTAGAGGAAGTTGAGGTGGCCCCAGAGGCAGCACCTGAGCCAGAGCCAGAGCCAGAGGCAGAACCAGAACCAGAACCAGAACCAGAACCAGAGCCAGAGCCAGAACCAGTGGTAGAACCAGAGCCAGAACCAGAGCCAGAACCAGAACCAGAGCCAGTGGTAGAACCAGAGCCAGAACCAGAGCCAGAACCTGAGCAGGAAGGTATGTTGCATGGGGTATTCTTTCATCCTTCGCCACAGTGGTGTGCTCCACCTGTTACAGACAGACAGACCTAACAAATACAGTACACTTTCAGGTTCCATATTTCCAATTTGAGTACCTTCTCTTCATATCTGGCCAAGCTGAAAGGAGATGGGATACAGTGTAAACACACCCTCTTCACGGTCCCTCATTCCTGCTTACAGCGCAAATCTGCTTCCAAACTGTTAGTGATGACTTGAGCTTCAATAAATATAGATACCACACCACCGCTAACTCCTAAGTTCTGATCTTTAGAGTAACAAAGGCACTGGTCATGTTAATAACCAAAGACAAGCCTACATGTACAAAAGAAACTTTGTGCATTGCTGTTATGAGTAGAGGCATTTCCACCATTGTTAAACATGAAATGAATGACAGATGGTTGAATTAGCCAAACCTTTCACTGTCACCTTTGATGGCTGATGTGAGACTGCATCAGCGTGTCAAACGTTGTAAATATATTGTTTGTTATTGCTTGTATCTCAGTAAAGGATTGTGTCTTTGTGGCTGTTCTCACATGTAGACCTGCCGTGCACATGCTAGGTGAGCACAGAACACATCATGTCCTTAAAGGGGCTGCGTGCTACTCTGCTCTAAAGGACATGTGTCCATGGAAGATACTCTGAAGTGCTAGTGGTGAACACAGTCCTCAATACTTCTTAACTTATATACTTTTCCTTTATTAGTCATTAATCGGATACATTCAGCTGATCAGTTCACCAAAGTATAATTTCTTTTGAAAAGATAAAAGTGAAAAAAAGCGAACGCTCAACTAGCAGCTAGTGAATGCGCAGCTCTCAGTGCCATTGCCATTGCTAATGCTGTGTATTTTGCTTTTGTTTTCAATGCTTGCTGCATGCAGAGGCCATTGAAGAGGAAGGTATGTGGATTAAATCAAGTTGATTCATTTTATGTTGATGTCCCGAGGTCTGAGACCTCACTGTATTGGCGGAATGTCTGCTGTGTTGGTTACACAATGTCACTCCATATTATACCCGTCTGTCAAATCAAAGAGCAACGAGAAATTGGCTGACTCCCCAAAAATATATATATACAAATGTATCGCTGAGGTTGAGGTATTTCGGAAACATACATTTCATAAGCGAATTTCTATAAAGATAATCTTAAAAAGTGGAGAAAGGGTGAGAGAATATGCAATGCTAACATTCGCTTTTCCTGCGCAGTAAACCCACTGTTCAACTCTGCTACGTCACTCACGATTCGCATGGCATGTAAACAAACTCATTTTAAGAACAACAATACACTTTCATGGTTTGTTTTTGTATTAATTAGTAGACCACATATCAGCGGTCTTGCTTTGGAAAATGGTGTGGGGGTCAAGCCAAAAACATAACAGATTTTAATCTCTTTATGATCTGACAACCTTTGAAGACCTGGATTTCGTTTTACAGCTTTTATTTTGAGCTCACTGTAAACTCACACACACAGAGCCTGCCCTGACCACACACGTCCAAACATTTAACGACCATAACATTCTACGTGTTTTTGTGAAGTTTGAATTTCTGTTTTATGTTTCTTGTCATTCAAAGAACTAACCCACTTTTAATTGAAATGAAGACAACTATTTTGACTTTTGTATTGCTGATTCATGACATTAATTACACATCAAATACAATCATTGAATCATCGAAACATTGATATCATTCAATTAATGCCTGACTATGTTTGCCTGAAATGAATGAGTGCTTAAATTGCTCCTGTGTGCATTTTTAACCCAATAACATACCTGTCCTCCTCTTCATCTCCTAACGCACAGACGAGAAGCCCAAGTTCAAGTAAGTCATCATCTTTTCACGTAACCCAATTTCAACCGATTTCTTTGAAAAAACAATCAGCCATCTAACACATTTACTCATGAAACAACCACTCTTTATTTTGATATTACTGCTCTGGTGATTAACACATTGAATCCACGTATCTTTCCATAGGGCACCAAAGATCCCTGATGGCGAAAAAGTGGACTTTGATGTGAGTAAACCTGTATTATATACATCCATGATACTAACCTATATGAACTTACCTGCATCATATCCATCTTCCCTTTGCTGACACGGTGTTGTGGTCTGAGTTGGGTTGACGGAGGTCTGTTCTCCAACAGGACATCCAGAAGAAGCGTCAGAACAAGGACCTGGTGGAGCTGCAGGGGCTGATCGATGCTCACTTCGAGCACAGGAAGAAGGAGGAGGAGGAGCTTATTGCCCTCAAGGACAGAATCGTAAGTTCCAGAAACATCCGTCTCTTGCGTGCGGACACTAATAAGGTGGGAGAGTGGAGGACCCAATCATGGGGTATGCGCCCCATATTTTGGAAACCACTTCTATAAGCTCTAACATTAAGGTATACAGGACAAATATTTTTACCAATTATATAATAAGTAGTGCTGTCAAACGATTAAAATATTTAATCGCGATTAATCGCATTAATGTCATAGTTAACTCGCGATTAATCAATTAATCGCACATTTTTATCTATTCTAAATGTCCCTTGATTTATTTTTGTCCCATTCTTTTTTCAAATTTTAAAGCTCTTAACATGGAAAAGTGGTTCGGATTGCTTCGTGCAAATATTTTTTTTATTAAAAACAACATTGCAATCGCCTGGCTTTGACGAGGGGGCGGAGAATTCGCATGAATCGCATCAGCTGTGTGCTTGGCCATCAAGTGGTATTTCAGACTGGACGTGCTGCAATGATAGCTCAGTTAACAACGACAAAACACACAGATCACTTTGGTCTTGTCAATGGAACCAATTGGCAACTTTTTAAAAGTAAACTTTCCATTCAGAATCTTATTGGCATCCATTTCGGCGTCTCGCGCTCGCCATCCACTCAAAACGTAACGTTAGCCTACTACCAGAGAATGTCTAATATCCATAAACGGGCTCTGCTACTACTCTTTAGCCGGCTCGCAAGCCAAACAAGTGTGTGTAGCGTGCCTGTTGTTTTATTTCCGGTCTAGCTAGATCCTCAGTGGTGTTGTAGTCTTTCTAACGTCTGTAATTGTTGCAACATCATGTGAAAAAAACTACAAAGTTTGCTAGGCCAAAAAGAGCGTTAATCGCGCGATAAAAAAATTGACGCTGTTAATTTGGGTTTGCGTTAACGCCGTTAATAACGCGTTAAACTGACAGCACTAATAATAAGATAATAATAATAATGTATTTATATAGCACATTTCATACAAGAATTGCAGCTTAAGGTGCATCAATAAAAACAATAAAACAAGTGATAAAAGTAATAATTAAAATAGCAAACAATAATATAACTAATAAAAGTAGCAAAACCCTTCTGAGATAAAATGTGTTAATTATATCTTGTGTTTGTTAATGTATTTGTGTAAGCATATACTGCATATTTCATCTTCTTCAGGTTTGTGTCAGGGAAATTCATATTGTCTAAAACATAGTTCCCCCTTGCTGTGGTTGACCATGCAGGTCTCTAAGGCACATGTATCTCTGAGGTGACTGTGTAAAGGTAACCAGTGCTCCTGTGTGTGAGATGACTGTGTAAAGGTAACCATTGCTCCTGTGTGCTGCCTGCAGGAGAAGCGCAGAGCAGAGAGAGCAGAGCAGCAGAGGATCAGAGCTGAGAAGGACAAGGAACGCCAGGCCAGACGTGAGGTCTGTCTCCACAACATGACCTGTCTGTCTCCACAACATGACCTGTCTGTAACCACAACATAACCTGTCTGTCTCCACAACATGACCTGGTCATGTACTGCCCCACACTGCTGCCCCACAGTACTGCCCCACACTGCTGCCTCACCCTGCTGCCCCACACTGCTGCCTCACCCTGCTGCCCCACACTGCTGCCTCACCCTGCTGCCCCACACTGCTGCTTCACCCTGCTGCCCCACACTGCTGCCTCACCCTGCTGCCCCACACTGCTGCCTCACCCTGCTGCCCCACACTGCTGCCTCACCCTGCTGCCCTACACTGCTGCCTCACCCTGCTGCCCCACCCTGCTGCCCCACAGTACTGCCTCACCCTGCTGCCCCACACTGCTGCCTCACCCTGCTGCCCCACACTGCTGCCTCACCCTGCTGCCCCACACTGCTGCCTCACCCTGCTGCCCCACCCTGCTGCCCCACAGTACTGCCCCACAGTACTGCCCCACACTGCTGCCCCACACTGCTCAGCAAGCAGACAGAGCTCACATCAACCTGGTGCTCTGACCACGTCCACAGGAGGAGAGGCTGATGAGGGAGGAGGCAGATGCCAAGAAGAAGGCTGATGAGGACGCTAAGAAGAAGTCTGCGCTGTCCAACATGGGCTCCAACTACAGCAGCCACCTGCAGAAGGTAAGCCCTTGTCTGCTCCTCCCACAAACACACAGGGATTCCTCCTGATGGGAAACGCAGCAGTCACAGGTAGGATGGAGATGTGCGTGTTGTGACTTCTTCTCTGTCTCACGCCAGGCCGACTCCAAGAGAGGAGGAAAGAAAGAGACTGAGAGAGAGAAGAAGAAGAAGATCTTGGCTGGCAGACGCAAGGCTGCGAACATCGACCATCTGAACGAGGAGAAACTGAGGTAAGAAACTATTTTTTACACAGTTGGAGTCTACGTACCGTGTTGGATGTACAGTTTGGTGTTAAGGATTGTTCTCTGTGGGAAGACAGGTAGTGTAAATAACTGTCTTCATCGATCAAAGCTGTTTTTCTCACCTGTGCTGTCACTCTGCCCCAGGGAGAAGGCTAAGGAGCTGCATGATTGGATGACCTCCCTGGAGTCTGAGAAGTTTGACCACCTGGAGAGGCTGAAGAAGCAGAAATATGAGGTGAGTTACAAGAGCATCCCTGTAAGGAAGACCTTGCTAACCATTTCTTTCAAGTACCAACTGTATGTTTATACTGAACTGTAGAATGTAATCTTACTGTCATCTGAATTTCACCCCATCGCTCAAGAGCTGAACTGATAGGACAAGACTGGCTCCAACCTCAGAATATTAAATGCTCGAGAGATTTTAGAAATTGTCCAAAGGCTATAACTGGTATTTGGCAAGAACGTGGTTTATCAACTGGAATGGCCCTGCAGGGTAAACTGTATATTGCCATTGGAAGTTCAAGCCATACTTCAGTACAGTAAAGGAGGGTTGACAATGCAAGTCCCACAGTTACTTTGGAAGCCTCAAGCCGTCTCAGATATGAACACAGGTCTGCTTTAATCTTCAGGTCACAAGCCTGCGTAAGAGAGTGGAGGAGCTCAGTAAATTGTAAGTAGCGCTGAGGAGGTGTTGTAGCTCAGGGTCTCCCCCCCTCCCGGTGCATGGTCTGCTTCGTCAGCATGGGAACTTCCTGAGAAGCACTGGGGCAGAGCAGGACAAGGACATCCTGGAGGCCTGACAACACACTACGATTAGCAGTTGACGTAAACAAGGGTGATGGTCACGCTCAGGTACAACAGCCAAGACGAGAAATGTGTTTGAGGACTTCTCTCAAACAAATGAAGGATGAAATATTTGAAATATTCCCCCCTAAATTAAACATATATTAGATTTGAAATAACCCAAACAACAAGCATTGAAATTGACAACAAAAACAAAATAAGTTAGCTGTTGTATCTGAACCCAGTTTTAGGAGTGGTTTGGGCCTACTCCTTTCAGCATCTGCTGTCTGTGCTACATTCCAGTCAGCCTAGCCAGGTCTTAATGAATGGAGTTTTACAAGGTAAGTGACTGGGTTCAGATTTCAAAACACTGACAGCGTCTCTAACCTGTCTCCATCCCCTTCCTCGGCCAGCTGTGAAATCAACTCTGAGACACAAACATTACATGACCCATCTCAAGCCCAAGATTCTCAACTTGACTCTTTTCACTTCAAGAAACTGAACTGACAGCTCAGATAGCTGATGTTTAGCAGCCCTCCCTGGTGTCTGTGAGGTGCGTGTTCTCCGGGTTGGTTTCCCATCAGCACCCCAGGCATCCTCGGTCTGCAGGGCGATCCCTGGAGAGGGCGTCTCCTCCAGAGGTAACACCACTATGGTCACTGTTAAACACACTGATGTGTCGTTTCCAGGTCCTCTCTCTCAGGAATCGCATTGACGAGTTACAGAAGCAGTAAGTACTGTGGCCCCACAGGCATCAGCCCAGTTCCACACACATGCTGACCCAAGCATGGGAATTCAGTTGGAATTCAATTCAGTTAATCTGATTACCATGCAGAGTTAAAAGGTTCTGTAAATTTAACGTTTAACTTGACCGTCCGTAGAATGATCCCGTTATACTCCAGTCAGCATGACATGGATGTCATAACTGTTAAGGGCAGTTCATGTCAGTTCATGGTGTAAAAATCCTAGATAAAAGATCCTAGAGATTAAACACGGTTGAGTTTCCTTCTGATAAGATTTATCATGTACAATTAAACAATCTACAAAAATAAAACAATTTGTGCATTGTCGCATTTTTCTAGATTGTCTAATTGGACACTGGAAGTTGGAGTACTCATGTACTCAGTCACAATCTCAAACACTAGTTATGCTTCTTTGATCACATACTGACAACCTCCCTGCCAGAGGATTGAGGTCAACATCCAGGCTGTTGATGACAGGCTGATTGGGTGTGAACCAAGAGGTCCCCAGCGTGAGCATCACTTCCTGTCCTGCGATGCCACATAGACAGATGTACCTGGTCTATGTGCTCTGTGTTGTGGGGCTTTGTCACATTGTCACTTTAAGGGCAAAGAGAACATGAATAAAAGAAAACTGTCCATTTGTTTGTGTTTTTAGTAACTAGTAAGTGTAATTAAATATTTCCCAGAGGGAAATATGCCTCAATCAGGTAGTTCATGGTTCTTTGCTCTCTTGCTTGCTAATGTATCCATGCCGTAAAGTGTACCATCCAGACACGTTATCGCATAAAACTCCATGAGTCTTTACGACCCAGAGGTCAAACGGTTCATGGATTATTATGGAATAAGGTATTGTTCATCTATGCCCGCCTCGTCAACACAGTTGTACTGTATGTGGGTAAGTCCTGCATGTGGTGACACACCAGTGTGCATTTCAATTCGTCAAATGGTTTGCAGTGGTTTGTTGTGATTTTCTCATTGTTGACATTTACAGATGGGCCGATTATTTGATCTCAATAGTCTAAATGACACAAACTATTTCAGACAGTTTGTTCAGTAGGCCTATAGTAAAATAGCGTAATTATTTTCTGGGCGAGAAAGCAAATGCTGCGTTGTGCTTTGTAATTCCTCACTTGGTTTCTCTCTTGTGTTTTTGACACATTACAGCAGCAAGAAGGGAGCAGCCGCTCGCCGCAGAAAGTAAACGGTTTTATCCCGCCACTAGCAGCCCAAACTGCCGCTGCACCGGACACAAGTCGTCTACTGCAGACACGTACACTATCGCTAAGGGCATCGCTCAGACAACTCTGACCCAGAGTCTTACTGTTTGTTTCACAAAAGTCGTGCTACAACCAGCAAGAGGTCGTTAGCTGTTGTTGTAGGAACATCTGTCATCACTCTTTCAAGCCCTGGACTGTTTGGTTCTCAGTATTTTTGTAAATAAAGTGTGACTCTCCAGCCTATGTCTGTAGCTGTTATTATTCAAAACTCAATAAAGATCAGTATTTGTAACCATGTAAAAATGTGTTCAATGAGTAAAGCTCTCAATATCTTAGATATATAAGATATGTAAGATATAGGCTACTGTATAATATGTCCCCAGTTGATGGCTATTCAAAACAATAGCCTACAATGCTTCAAATGTGTTCAGTATGTAGGCCTACCAAGGATTTGGGTGGGTCTGTGCACAAATGTGCTGTGATTTCAAGAACCTAAAGAAGGTGAAGGCTCTATTGATGATTGACAGGCCTATTCAGCTCATGGAAAATAATTAGAACACATGTCAAGATTGTTCTATGAAGACAGCAAACTAGGGCTCCAACTCCTGTAATAAAATGTAGGCTTATTAATTTAGCAGACGCTAAATTAAAAAGCGTGCAGGTCAAGGTAGCCTATAGGTCATATAGCCGGCTTGTGCTCTCGCCTTGTGTATATGAAGTTTGAGAATGCATGTGTGGTAGCTGGCACCTATTGGACCAAAAGGGGGTTGGATCCGAGTCATAAAAATATACAAGGAGATGGTAGGAAAGTCAGGTGAAATCGCTTGTTCCGGTCCGGACAGAAGGCAGGTGCACACCGTAAATCCACGCAGCAGGCCGTTCTGGATTGTTTGCTTCGAAACTTTCGGTAAGAGTATGGTGCGTTTGTTTAATGTTAGTAGGTGTTGGATATAGGCCTGTGTAGGTTATATGGGAGTGCGTATCCGTTCTACGATTTACATTAAGTTAAAGACAATGTTATATCCTACTCTTTTGATATTAAATACAAATTGTTTTAATAGCCAATGTGTTTGTATTATAAAGAGCGTCAGGAGGTCTTTGTTAGTTTGCCCACGTTTCCGCTGTAGTTCATGGTACGTCCTCATGATGACGCTTTTACGCTTTATATCCTTCATTCCTGACTGGCAATCCAGGCTGTTTGGCCGAGGGAGGGTGGGAGGGAGGGTATTTTTGTTTGTAAGATGATACATTTGGACATTTCTGAAGAATATTGCAGCAATAATCGGTAATGTGTGGCATAGCCTGCCTACTTTCTCTTATAAACAGGGTTGGAAATGTAGACCTATTGTAGCCTATTAGTTTTTACGCAGCATAATAATGACCAAACGGTTCACCAAGTTATGTGACACATCTATAAATAGCATAGACCCCAGACTTGTAAAGTTTGCTCAGGGATATCTGTGATTTACTTACTGATTATTTTATATTCCGTGTGAACCGTAATGAATATCTCTTATCAATTCAAATGGAAATCTAAAAGATTAATGATGAGGTGTAAAATATTTTTACGACAAACTAAGGCCTCAGTAAATTCGTAATGAGCGCAGCCTACAGCCGGTAGATTGTAATCGAATAGGGCCTATATTTTGTTTCATTTTCCTCAGGACTATTAAAGCATACAAGTGCCAAATTGACTTCAATTATTCCGATGTATAATTATTTTGAAATTTATAGGCCTACCATTGTAAGTCAGATAAACCTCTAGTCTAATGACCAATATGAATGTGTGCAGCAGGCCTGCATAAGCTAATTAACGGTTCAACTGCTAAAGTAGCCCGAAAACGAGTACAACGAAAAAGTTCCTTGTCTTAAAATGTTTAGTTTTTTTTACATATTTACCAAGGCTTTTGTGTATTAAAAAATTAATAAATATATATATATATATATACACTTATTGCTATTAAGACTATTCGCTTGACAGCATGGCTGTGATTGTATCGTTGGTTTCTCTTGCACTGGCATGTAATTGTTATGCTTTGTGGGTTAGTCTAAATCAAATAAAAGGGTTTCACCCGGCTGGTTCAAATGTCCCCCTGTCCACAGCTTTGGATATTAGCGTCTGATAAACAGGTATATAGGTCCAACTGACAATGAATGATGAAGCATATTTTGTATAAATAGCCATACTCATTTATTCGTTCTAACTTTGACGTTCACTCATATTAAACTGTATAAATATAAAGAGTAACATTCCACATAACAAACAAACAGGCATTAAATACATTCAAATGTGTTTTCCTTTTCTTTGTTTCCGTAACAAATCGGCTCTTATTTACACATAATATACAAAAATGGTCCTCTAATACATGGCAAGGAAAAATAACGTTGACACACAAGTCTAAGGAAGTGGTCAATCGTTATTATTATTACATTATTAATTAATTTGGGTTAGGATTGTTTAAATAGGTCTAGCCTATATCTCACAAAACGCATGACGTGACCCCAAGATGCACGTTAGCAATGAACCATAAGGAATTGAAAACCACTCTTTTTAGCGTAATAGGACAGACTACTGACCCCTTGGCCATTCTGCCTCCCTTCTGCAATAGTGTCACTGACTGTCCGTCCTCGCTGACTTCATTTACTGTAAAGGAATTGATTTGTCTCCATCAAGGCACTACAATAAGCCACATGTAAATGGTGTTTTCACAACACTTGATAAATGGGGTTGGGGCCGTGGGACTGGCGGGGGCAGTTGGTCGGTGACGGCACAGATGCAGGCTCGCTCAGGATAGATCCCTCGTGGGGAGAACAGGAACCCTCGGAACCCTCAACTGACAACAGAGTGCACGCGGAGGTATCTGTCGAAATTCTCTGAACTATGCTGGATAGACAATCCAAACTAGATATGACTGCGTGCTTGTCACTTCTTGAAACAGCTGTAACAAAGATGGAAAACAAAGCGGTTAGATAACTCAAATGTCATAGTCCACCCTGGTTTAAATTCTGTCATGATTTGTAGGCCTGTGAAATAACAGAATTATATTGTTTTTCACAACTGCATTCATTCATGTGCTGAGTAACTTACCATTTGGCGTTTCGTTGAAATAAGAGCTGTCAAAGTTGCTTCGCCTTGCTGATGCGCATGTGGGCCCGTCCATCTGGGGGAAACAGAACAGCAGTCATGTCCACGTCCACATGCTTCTAGACTGTCCTTTAATCGCTGACATCGTTTTACTTACATAGAACAAACGAAATTAGCTTTAATGTGGAAATTATTCAACTTAAAAAAAATGCTGCAACTCACCATTCCATCAGAACAGTTGGACCGTGGGCTCGAGGCGTCCGAGTCCCCGCTGTAGTGGTCCATCACCGGGTAGTAGTTATCGTCCTGACCTCGCAGCAGAGACTGCAGGGACTCGATGTAACTGATTGCGTTTCTGAGGATCTCTACCTTGGGCAGCCTCTGGTTGGGGTTGGTAGACGTGCATCTCTTCAGGGTCTCAAAGGCATCGTTGACCTTGCCCAACCGTCTCCGCTCCCGCATAGTGGCAGCCTTCCTGCGGTCCGCGTTGGTGGTTTTTCTCTTGCATGCTTTACATGCCCACAGAAGGCATCTCCCAGCCTGGTGGTGCCCGCTCGGTGCCCGGATATGTTCGTCCTCGTTGTGGAGATGGTCGTCTGGCTTTAAAAGACCCACGTGGACCAGCCTCGGGTCCAGGTCTTCGAAGAAGTGCATGTCACTTGTGTTGAAGCAGGGGTCGTCGTAAAAATCATCAGCAGAGTTGATGGGGAAGGAAATATCCGACAATTCCATCTCTCACTTTCAACTTCTATTCCAACTTTGTAACAATGTAGTTGTCCCCAGTTGTCAACTGGGATAACACGTTAACGAAACGTCAACAAAACAAATCTTCTCAACTTAGAGGTTGAGAGGGAGGCTAGAGTAGGCCTATGCTTTAACCACGAGAGCACAACAACGATGTTAAGGAGGAATGTGGTTATCTAAGTCAACTTTAGTCCTCGTTTACCCTCTGGGTACCTGTTGCTGATGTTGGAAAGACAACTAGCTTTTATGCTCGGTTTGAGAAGCAGGGGCGTGTTCAACATTTCTGACATCTGTGTGAACTGGCCAATAGGCGCACAGAAGGGGTGCACAGGGAGGGGTTTACAACTTCACGCTAATTAGTGTAAGCTACAAGTACTCTTTACTGCCGGAGGTTAATAAAAGGATACAATTATGAAAATAAAGAAACATCTAAAACTAAATCTAATTTGGGAAATACATAGTGTTATTTTCTAAAAGTGAAATCAGTGGAAGAAATGTAGGCAACATTATGAAACGACGTATAGGCTATCTAAGGGACACAATGAAAAAGAGAATCTTGATTTGAAATACTAATCGAAACAGCCTACTATATGTACAGCTCTTTTATTCATAGCCTCTTAAAGATAAGTCATATGAAATAGCCTAGCCAACAGGCTAATCGCAAAAACATCACTGGGATAGGAGGATGCATTCATATTTTTTTAATTAAAAGTGTGACATAGTGCGACAAGTGTGACATTGCCTTGCGCTAAACGCATCGCCGTGCGCTGCCGCCTCAACGTGCGCTGACGCCGCGCAGCTAGAGGGTAGAGGTTCAGTTGGGCCCTGTCGGTACTCAGGCGGGTTCTCCCCGGGCCTGTCGGTGTGAAGTTTGCATGTTCTCCCCGTGCTTACATAGGTTTCACAAAGAACACAATATAATAAAGGCATATCAAATCGAAGCCAGGACATAGACGGGACATGCATTTAAGAAGTGCTGCTGATTCGCCTGACGTCCAAGGGTAGGGAAGGACGGTCAGGCTGGGTGACTTTATTCGGTGGACATCTAGCATGCGTGAATGTGTTCCGATCCACTAACTTAGATTAATGAAATCATTCTTCTTCTAGACTATTTTCCTATGTGAAAATCGAATAGCTCTGCAAGTGGTCAGTGAGGGCATGGCTCAACATGAACGCTTGATGGCGACAGAGAGTTTTTAATTTGGCTTAACTGAAGACCTGAACAGAATTCTACACCACACTGACAGTGAAAGGATGCACAATGATAATCCACAACTTTGTTCAACAACATTTTATTTTTGAAGAAATATTCATTGTAGGTATATGATTAATATTGAGGTGATATTAAAGGAGCAAACAATACCCCTAATGAAAGCATGGAAGGATCAGACAGGTACTGCACTCCTTATGTTGAGAAGACTTTCCTTGTCCTCTTATTGAATTCAATCAGGTAGAATTCAGAATATAAAACATATGTATATTATGACACTGTACTCCGTAATAACATTATTATACAATGGTTTATACCAGACAGGTATTTGGCTTATGAACACACAAAATGCCATGCAGGAAAAGTAACTTATAATGTAATAGTGTTTCTAATGGAGGTTTTGTCCTTTGGAGAGAGGGAGTATTGAGTGTAGAGGAGGCTGAGTGCTTTATAACGGCACATTCCTTATGTCATACATTTGGAAGAAGCTATAATATCGACAAAAACACAAACTTCAGAGAGAGAAATATCTAAAACTTTTTTCACGTAAAACATCTGGATGATATGGTGCTGGCACTTTGGAGTTATACTGGATTTCAATTGGTAAAAAAGTAGGATATAGTAATATCCCTTTTTGCATACTGTATGGACCAGTTATTCCCAGTTATCCTATTCCTCGTCCATTCCAAGGACCATGTCTATAGAAGCAATAAAGGTTTGAAAGGTGTGTCTTCTACGTATAAGTTGCTTCAATCAAATCCACAACACCGGTGCTTAGAAGCCCATGGAGGGCAGGCTAGGGGTGGACAGGCTCCAGACACAGGGTGAAAACTGTAAATCTGACCCCACACACACACACACACACACACACACCTACTTTACATGAACACAATCATGTTTACCGGCCACATGCTCAGGCCCCGCCCCCCCATGCTCAGGCCCCCCCCCCCCCCCCCCCCCCCCCCCACTTGCAGACGACGCTCCGCCCCTGCTCCCAGTCACCAGAGGGGTTTCTCACAAACACACGTGGGACCTGCGAGGGTTTTAAGCGACCCCGGCGCTGGTCAGCTCCTCCTGCAGCTGGTCTATGAGGTATTCCCCGAGGGTCCCCACAGCCCCACAGCCCAGCCTGCGGGCATTGGTGAGGAGGTCTCCAAGCAGCTTGACCCGGGCAACCAGGGGCCCCAGGAAGCGGCTCTTCACCACGCTGGCGGAGTGCGGGTCGCTGTTCTGCCGTGCCAGCAGGCTCAGGTCCACCAGGACGCACATCTCATCCTTCCACTGGGCCAGCAGCAGCTCCAGAGCTGGCAGCACTGCACACACCTGCTCACAGCCGGGCTTCTGGAACACACAGGGACACACCTGCTCAGAGCCCTGCTTCTGGAACACACAGGGACACACCTGCTCAGAGCCCTGCTTCTGGAACACACAGGGACACACCTGCTCAGAGCCCTGCTTCTGGAACACACAGGGACACACCTGCTCAGAGCCCTGCTTCTGGAACACACACCTGCTCACAGCCCTGCTTCTGGAACACACAGGGACACACCTGCTCAGAGCCCTGCTTCTGGAACACACAGGGACACACCTGCTCAGAGCCCTGCTTCTGGAACACTACAGGAACACAAACGCCCTGCCTGGGCTTGGGGTACAGGGTAGGCGTTTGTCCTGGTCTAACGGGGAA
This sequence comes from Hypomesus transpacificus, assembly GCF_021917145.1. Lineage (NCBI taxonomy): Eukaryota > Metazoa > Chordata > Actinopteri > Osmeriformes > Osmeridae > Hypomesus > Hypomesus transpacificus. Next base: position 10,054,264 of record NC_061073.1, read on the forward strand.
AACCCTGGCTCTCACTGAGACCTTGCCTACCTGCAGACAGCTGGAGAGCTCTCTGGGTCTGTCTCGTGATGATGCTTTGACCAGGGCAAAGGTTTTTTAGCCTCGTTCAATTAAAACAAGTCATAACTTATGGCAGGGTTAGTCATGTTGAGGGCGTATCGTTTGAGTCGCACAGATCAATGGATAACGAGGTGTTCCGAATCGCTGATGATGGAACCGTTCGTGGTCTCACTCGGGATCGGTTTGACATGACTCGTAAAACCGGAGGAGGCTGAAAGGAGACACTCGGTGACACCAGCGCCTATATCTGGAAACACAATTAATACACTGTCCTTCCGCCATCACATTCATCTCCACAATTTTCCGGAACTCACCCTGAAAGGCATTAAGAACTGAACTCTGGGCAAAGCCCCAGCGTTTGCCCCCCCCCCCCTTCACTCCCCCACCTCTCACCCCTCCCTCTCACCCCTTACCTCTCTGTTCACGCTCTCATCAGTGGACCCTGCCAAAAATACTAGGATTGGTCTCAGGCACTACGTTCAAAATGGAAGGGATTACTTCAGGAAAAATTTTAACTATCTTTCGTATATCTTAATACCACAGAACAGGTGCATATCCTCAACTCTCATAACTTTCCAGACTATTACCACTTTTCCATTCAGAAAGTTGAATTTGAGTGGGGCAATTTTGATGGAAGGTGAATTAATTTGTCATCGTGGGTGGAGCTAGGCAGGGAATATCTGCTGACCAGAGGTAGTGTGGGGGTGGACCCAGGCTGAGTGAGTAGAGTGTTGACAACATGCTGCTCCAGCAGGTACATCTCCTGGGGTGGTTTTACCTGGATGTCTTTGTTGCAGTACTGTCCTCCGCGTTCACACAGGTAGTCCATCATGGCCTCAGCCTGTTCCTGCTCCTTCCCCGACTCCTGATGGAAGAACGCTGCCACTCTTGGCAGGGCAACGTCATCCTGCTCAAATATCTGGGACTGGGAGAGTCGAGGCAGTGGGAATCAAAATAGGATGAAGTGCCTTACATTTTTGGGGTCACTGGTTAAGAAGCTAGCTTCCCTAACCCTTAAGACAGGATTAGACTAGATATGGAAAGATGATTACTACACTATTCACTGCTTTGAAGTTATGAGATCCCTGGTAAAAAAAAAAAAAAATTGTTCTGTAACATATCAATATAATTTTATTTTAATCATAAATCTATGTCTATGTATGCTCGTTGCTTACATTACAAGAGACTCATGAACAGTAACGGATGCATATTTAGGTGAACGCAACTGATCTGTGCTGATCGCTTCGAGTGTTGATTTGATTGCTTAGATTGAAATCAACGCGCTACCTTACCAGCGCCTCCAGCCTGTATGCGACTTCGAGAAGCAATGTCGACACGCCACACAAACTCTCCTCCACAGCCGAGGTGAGATTCTGCTTCACTTTGCTGCCGACACAAGCTCGGTGGGTCTTGCAGACAGGAAGATTAGTTTTTAATCTTTTGGTACTTGGTTCAGCCATGTTAAAGAGTCGCTGTCACACCAAATAATTTCAACCGTGGCAACAAATAATTTCGCTGTATTTATCAGGGTGTTATTTCATTATTCTTTGAGCTGTGGACTGTGGTCCGATAACACCAAGTAGCTACACAATACACGTTGTTTACAGTCTGCCGCTGCTGGAGACCACGGGATCAAAATAAAAATAGACTACGATCGCTTCCTGTGTTCCACAGATCAAGTTCATCCGGTGCATGTGAAAGACATCCCGTCCTAGATAATTAATGGGACTCGCGAGCTATGGAAATACACCGTCAGAAGTAGAAGTTGGAACACAGATGCTTTCATACTCATGTCGATCCAGGGATATCAAACACATGCGAGTCGTAACATTATCAGGTTATAAATTCAAGTGTTAAAAAGTCTTGGGACACACAGATTTGTGCTCACACTTATTAAACGAGTAAAACATTAAAGAAAAAACCCAATGCAATCTTCCTTCAGAAATCCAAACGTGTATTAGCACATGATCAAAGTTGACCATATAAACGGTGGTCTGATCTGGCTGGGCAGAAATGCCTTTTACAAAATGTATTTATTTGAAATGTTCAATATAGTAATTTAGGACCTTCAAGTTAAGTCTGGCCATGTTTAATATGAGGGTGCACATGCGGTTCTCTAAACTGTAAATTCCCTTACATGCAGACTGTCATGTCCTTGCTGTACATGGGCCAACTCGTCTCCTCATACCTTCCACTATTAACATGATAGATTCTGGATGTTGATCCAGAAGTGGTGAAGGTGGCTACATTTATATCCCTCCTTTATATCCCTGCTTTATATCCCTCCTTTACATCCCTCCTTTACATCCCTCCTTTTACAGAGATGAGGTTTCCAGCTTCCCCCCCCCTCTCCTCTCCTCTCTTACCCCCCTCTCTCCCTCTCCTCTCCACCTCTCCTCTCCACCTCTCCTCTCCCCCTCCTCTCTTCTCCTGGGGGTGGAAGGTGTGTTCCTCTCGTGTTTCACCCTGGCCCATGCCACCACAGCCCTGCTGGCAGATGAGTGACGTGAGGGGCTGGTCTGTGGCCGCTCCACCAGGGGAAGAAGGGGAACCCCGGTTCAGGGCTGGCCAGAGGTCGCCAGGACCTGCACCCCTGACATGACCCTGTGACCCACAGACATGTAGATAAATCCGTCCAGGGTGATTAAGCATAAGGAATGACAGCCACGTTCCTGGAGCCCTCAGGAGAAGACCTCGGACTCGTCTTCATCTGACGGGCGTTACTTGTTCATTGCTTTGGATGAAAGTGTCTGCAAACCTAAAATACATTTTAATTAGGTAACATACAATGGCCGGGTTTCCCAGATTTGTTAAGAAGCTCTTAACGCTAAGAGCTTCTTAAAAGCGTTCTAAGAACGCTCTACAACGCTCTTAGAACGCTCCTAAGAAGATCTTAGCGTTGCCAATGCCAATTAGATGAGGTAGAGAGATACCTGTTCTTACATTGTCCTTGACAGAACTCAGGTTAGCTTTGCTAAAAAATTTAATGTAAATGCATGGAAAGGTGTCGTTAGTTCTGCTGTTACAAACCCCTGTTGTGGGGGGGGGTCAGTCCGAGGTCCAGTCGTGGGGGGGGGGGGGGGGGGGGGGGTCAGTCCGAGGCCCCCCCAGCCTTGTGTGCTAGCCTGGACAGCAGCTGTCCGCACACACTACATGGATGTTTGGTAGTACACACACACACTCAAACACACACACACACACTCAAACACACACACACACACTCAAACACACACACACACACGCAAACACACACACACACACACTCAAAAACACACACACACACACACAGGCAGCTTACACACTCAGAAGTGCTGACACTGAGCCCTGCCTGAGCTGACAAGGTGTCTGTTATCACACCTGCTGCCTGCCGTAAAGACCACAGGCTGCCTCCCTGCCTCCCTGCCTCCCTGCCTCCCTGCCTCCCTGCCTCCCTGCCTCCACCACAGCAGCAGCATTGTGCTTGGGACAGCCCTGGACCTAGATTACATTACACACCCATCAGTTAGCCCAGACCCCCACCACAGCCTGGCCCATGGCATGGTGGGGGGGAGGGCAGGGCAGGGGAGGGCCTGAGCAGTAGATATGAGACCTAGAGTGTGTATGTGTGTGAGTGTGTGTGTGTGTAGGGGGGGGGGGGGGGGGGACTGGAGGAGGTTGGGGTTTAGATGTATTTGATGTCAACACATTCTTGTCAATTTAGTTGCATTAACATTTGAGGGAAAAGTAAGTAAATGGTTTGCGACATACTACGACAACAATGGAACGAGGGGAGTATATTTGTACCAACGTTTTTTGTCTTAAAAATTGTTCAGATAAGTTGTCCTTAAGAAACGGGCTGTTTTGATCCGGGGTTTTGTTGAGAATTTGAATTTAATACCTCACGCAAATTCTCAAGGCAACAGCACTGGAACATGACCTTACAGTTAAAATTCCCCTCTCTCATCACAAGCTAACAGATGAAGATGACTAGGCACTAACCTCGTGCCTCGGGCTCATGTTAAAACGGATTCACCATGCAACCCCAAAATGAATCAGAATCAGAATGGGATTTATTCGCCATGAAAGTTTGCGCAGACAAGGAATTTGCTTTGGCAGGAAGGTGCATACAATAAACATATAGGAACCAAAAATTTTAATATATAGACTATCTATACTAAGGGTACATAAACTAGCAGTACTAAATGGAATTAGAATTAAATAAAATGTACAATGAAATAAAATACAAGTTGCCGTAATTTACAATATGAGAATACAATAAATACAAATAATACAAGAAATACAAATGTTTGAGTTGACTAACATGAAACCCACCAATCTGCTGGGTGTAAACAACACTGAGGACATTTTGTGTACGAATGCAAAAGTAAAAGCTAAACGATCAGATAGTCAGTTGATCAAGTCCCAATCCAAATGCTTGCTGACGTCCTGTTCTGAGTGTGCTAGTCTGCCTGGCAGCTTTCCCTCTGGATCCAGGCAGACAGAGAGCCTGGTGGTGCGGCTGGCCCAGCTGGGAAACGCATCAGTGAGCCATCTCTTTTACCGAGGCCAACAGCTGTCTATTAAGAATATTCTGGATGGTCATCAACCGCCCTCTCCTCAACTCACAACTCTGCTAATCACCTCTCTAATGCAGGAGGCCGCAGACAAGGTAAATATAATGAATGATCACGATGCTGGTGAGCGAAGCCTTCGGTGGAGCCTGGTTTAACTGCTGCCACCTGATACCAGTGTCCACTTCTTACAAGGTTGTGTTTCTGTGCACTTAGACGGAGGCGGACGGTGCTGCTCAAGCTTTTCATGAGGCTTTTGGAGTTTTGTTCAGAGCTGTTGTTAAACTCCCGGGCTGAGCCTTTTGAAAAGCCCAGTGTGGAGGAGGAGATGTGCTGGTGGCTCTGCTCGCCTGCGGGGTGAAGGAGGTGTGACAGGGGCCTGGGATCCGGGAGCGCTGGGTGCCGTAGTGCCAGACAATGCCATTACCCAGAGCGCCCCTGGAATGCTCTCCTCTCATTAGAGCCAGATATAGCCCCGGCAAGGTCCACCGTGGGGAACGCAAGCTGGGTTGTTATGCGACGGAAATTAAACAATGACGAATGATGAGTCTGGGTTACATTGAGGACAGATTAGTGACTTGGTTATTTTTAGGCGATGGCTCTTAAAATCGCATTCTCTCAAACGTGAAACTTCAATCGGACGTTCCGGAGAAGCCCGCCATGACAGGACGTGTTGTGGTCAACGAGACAAACACCAGAATGACGTCTGTGAGTTTTAGTTGCTGATGAATAAGCAAACTGAGAGCACACTTCACGTACCTATCACAGCTGGTGTTGAAACAAGCAACACTAGATTTGTTGTTGGGTCCAGGACGAGGCCTGTACGAGGGTATAAGGTGACATGTTTAAGTGATAAACCTGACTGTGTAGTGACGGTGCCAGAGTGTGCTTCACCAGACACGTGGGGGCAGTTTCATCTCTCTCCTGCATTCTGGAGATAGTGATGATGACCCGGGTGTGTGTAATCACATTGCCCTCATCCACCCCTCATCATACTGGGTAGATCAGGGTGATGTTCCCTCCGGCTCATTCACCCCAGCGATGCAGGGCTCTCATTTCATACTGAGAACACCATCTTGATCTGTTCGCAGGTGTGTGTGTTTGTGCGTGTGTGTGTTTGCGATGGGGGGAGTCGTGTTTATGTTGTGAAGATTTCCTGAGCTCGTCTCTGTGACAGCGTCTCCTCAGAGCTCTGGATGGTGTTGGAGGGGGAGAGGGGTGTGGATGGTGTTGGAGGGGGAGAGGGGTGTGGATGGTGTTGGAGGGGGAGAGGGGTGTGGATGGTGAACATGGAGGGCATCCATCCATTTAAAGGGCAGTGTAACTCTATGAGACACCAGCATGAAACCATACACTGCTTAAAGAGCCTCTCTCTAAGAACTGGGCCGCTGTCTCCATGCACCATGGTTAGTTTTGCACCCCAGTGTGTGTGTGTGTGTGTGTGTTCTCCAGAGGCCCTGGGGTGTCTCCCCCCCCCCCGTAAACACCTTCTTTGAAGAGCAGCCTTCTAAAAACACAAGGTTATGAGAGCACACCTTCTGCAGAGAGGCCCACCCACTTACTGCTCCCTGCCTGCTACTGTCTGCCTGAGTGTGTGTGTGCGTGTGTGCTGTCCAGGCGTGACAGAGACTCCCTGTGTGGTCCCTGGTCCTGCAGACAGGAGTCAGGGGAACCCCAGCACCCACAGTCCTCACCTCTCAGTCTGAGTCACACAGCTTGACTCACCAAAGGAGATGTTCCCTGCCCGTACATTCACTTCTTCATGGGTTGGTTCTCCTGACAAACCCTGGCAATTAAATATGAATTTGGTATTAATAATGTGAATGATTTAGGCTCGCACCAAGTTACTCTTGCCTTCTTGGATCCATGAAAAAAAAAACATGGAACCCCCCCACCCCTCCTACCCCCCCCCCCCCAGCACACCTCTACCCCCCCCAGGCCTGTCCCCCCACCCCCCAGCGCACCTCCACCCCCCCAGGCCTGTCCCCCCCCCCCCAGCGCACCTCCACCCTCCCAGGCCTGTCCCCCCCCCCAGCACACCTCTACCCCCCCCAGGCCTGCCCCCCACCCCCCAGCGCACCTCCACACCCCCCCCAGGCCTGTCCCCCCCCCCAGCGCACCTCCACCCCCCCAGGCCTGTCCCCCCCCCCCCAGGGCACCTCCACCCCCCCAGGCCTGTCCCCCCCCCCCAGCGCACCTCCACCCCCCCAGGCCTGTCCCCCCCCCCCCCCCCAGGGCACCTCCACCCCCCCAGGCCTGTCCCCCCACCCCCCCAGGCCTGTCCCCCCACCCCCCCAGGGTCCCCAGCAGTGTGGCCCTCATCAGCCTCAAGCCGCCAGACCTCAGCTAAGATCACAGCAGCGCGACGTTTACCTTAGCGCCTGTCTTTGATCCGTGTGTCTCCTCTGGCCCCCAGCCGGGCCACGGGTCAGGAGGGCCACCTCCCTGGAGGAACACCTCCCTGGAGGAACACCTCCCTGGAGGAACACCTCCCTGGGCCCCTCATCCTCACCGTCAGCGCCCCAGCAGGTTGACAGGGCCGGCAGGTGACAACAGCAAAACACCCACCACCTCCCAAACTCCACATTTAGCTTGTGGCTCCTAATGACGTCTCTGGGGTGACAGAGCCGGTCGTCTGAGTGTCTGACTGCCAGCGCTTGCTTTCTTAGTCTCTGCTGGTGGTCCACTTTGCTACTTTCTTGTTACATGCAAATGGTTAGAGGCATCCAACTGGATCCTCCTGACCATCAAGGATCAACAACTAAATTGCCCCCGTTGGACTCTGAGGAATGTCCTGACATTTGCTTGTCATGGACGTCACCCCAGCTCTTAATGTAAGCGTCCGCAGTGTTCAGTCAGACATGCGTGAGTGTGGGAGTGGAGAGGCCCAGGCAAGGGGTTGGCTGAGGAGGAAAAGGGATCTGCTGACTGTTGAGTTCCCCATCGCTCGTGACTTTCCCTCGGAGGGATCTTGCTGCTTGAAGGATCGATCTGGTGGGTTTCAACATTACTGTTTCACTGTCATCCATAACAGGGCGTTATGAATGATTTGCCATGCACATGAGATTGTGCCACAACACAGTTAAAATCACGTCTGCGCAGGTCATGAAAACCAAAACCCTGTCCATCTCTCCTCCACCTTGCCCAGCCGCTCATTGTTCTACAACTAAAAGTTTAGAAATGTCAGTTTTGAGCATGGCTGTGACTAAAGCAGAGGAATGCTCTTGCTGTCCACAGTAAAGAGAGGGACTGAGAGAAGCAGTGTAACTGGAGCACGCTCACTAGAAACACCATGAACCAGGGCCCAGTCTCTCCAGAGGATTGGGTTACCTGTAGGCCAGGACAAATTCTACATCCTGTCAGACTGAGGACGGAGGCATCCCATCATAAACACCGGCTTGGTTGGCAACAGCAGAGTGTGGGATTATCGCACATAAATTTTGTTTGAGTGTAACACTGCACAATTATTATTTGTAATTCTTTTACGTGCATGACTTTATTACTGTAGTAAGATTTCTTTGATATCACTGTTTGTCAGAACGTGCCATCCACAGTTTAGTACATTTTCGGAGCCTGAACGTGTGAACTGTAATGGATCTGCTCATGCAGACCTCTCGGAAACAACACACCGATGAGAAGCTGCCCAACAGGATTCTGCTCTCCTCTGTCAGTACCTCCGTGTACTCGAGTCGTTAGAGAGCAAGAAATAGAAATATGAGTCGGGCTGAGATCATGATTTGCCCCGTTAAAAGAAGAAAAAAAGATCCTCGAGTTTTCTTCCCTCCCTGGCAAACCTCCCCAGAGCTGAAGAGCAGCAGCTCTCTGCCCCTCACAGTCTGCATTAGCCAGCGATTTGGCCGGCGTGTTCAGCGTGATGGACCATGTCCCTATCAGCACCTCTCCCCCCTGCCTCAGCTCCCTCTGCTAGCAGCAAGCAAACAAAGGTCTTTAAGTAGCAGTAGCCTGAACACTCGGTGCACATGAAAGTAGAAGCTCAACTTCAACACCTCTGGTGGGACTCCGACAGGGGAAATATGAACCTTTGTTTTTTCAAAACAAAATTATGGCCGAACAAAACGAAAAGTGGGATGGAAGTGAGGTGGTTGTGTCTGTTTGGGACGGGGAAACAGGACTGTTTGCACTTGAGTGATGTTAGCATCGGTGTGTGTGTGCTCGTGTGTGTGCATGGGTATCTGTGTGAGTGTGTGTGTGTGTGTATATGAGTGTGTGTGTGTATATGAGTGTGTGTGTGTATATGAGTGTGTGTGTGTATATGAGTGTATGTGTGTGTATATGAGTGTGTGTGTGTGTATATGAGTGTATGTGTGTGTATATGAGTGTGTGTGTGTGTATATGAGTGTATGTGTGTGTATATGAGTGTGTGTGTGTATATGAGTGTGTGTGTGTATATGAGTGTGTGTGTGTATATGAGTGTATGTGTGTGTATATGAGTGTGTGTGTGTGTATATGAGTGTATGTGTGTGTATATGAGTGTGTGTGTGTGTATATGAGTGTATGTGTGTGTATATGAGTGTGTGTGTGTGTATATGAGTGTATGTGTGTGTATATGAGTGTGTGTGTGTGTATATGAGTGTATGTGTGTGTATATGAGTGTATGTGTGTGTATATGAGTGTGTGTGTGTATATGAGTGTGTGTGTGTATATGAGTGTGTGTGTGTATATGAGTGTGTGTGTGTATATGTGTGTGTGTGTGTATATGAGTGTATGTGTGTGTATATGAGTGTGTGTGTGTATATGAGTGTGTGTGTGTATATGAGTGTGTGTGTGTATATGTGTGTGTGTGTGTATATGAGTGTATGTGTGTGTATATGAGTGTGTGTGTGTATATGAGTGTTTGTGTAAGCACAGTATGTGTGAGTCTGTGTATATGAATGTGTGTGAGAGTGTGTGTGAGAGTGTGAGAGTGTGTGTGTGTGTGTGTGTTGGCCCAGTTTGGAGCACAGAGGAAGTGAGAGCCCTCGGCTGAAGCTCTCCATGACGGCTATCTGGACGGTGTCACGCTTTCCCTCCCTGCAACCCTCGTCCCAGGGACTTCCCACATTGCAACGGTGCTTCCCACTGCGTTTCATCTCCTCTTTTACTGCCCAGCCTCCAAAGCCCTGGTTTAAACCCGTCGCGCCCTCCTCCAAGGGTCTGGATCAGGTGTCCCACGTCACCGGAAGGTTCGGGCTCTCTCCTTTCGCGATGGTTGATTCCTGACTGTGTCAGATGAGGTTGTGGAGTTGCGTGGCAAGCTGCCATGGTGCGGTCTGGTCCTCTGTGTTTCCACACAGAATCTGGGGAAAAACACATAGACACAGCTTCCCCTCTGCCCGGACACAGCTTCCCCTCTGCCCGGACACAGCTTCCCCTCTGCCCGGACACAACTTCCCCTCTGCCCGGACACAACTTCCCCCCTGCCCCGACACAGCTTCCCCTCTGCCCAGGCACAGCTTCCCCTCTGCCCGGACACAGCTTCCCCTCTGCCCGGACACAGCTTCCCCTCTGCCCGGACACAGCTTCCCCTCTGCCCGGACACAGCTTTCCCTCTGCCCAGACACAGCTTCCCCTCTGCCCGGACACAGCTTCCCCTCTGCCCGGACACAGCTTCCCCTCTGCCCGGACACAGCTTCCCCTCTGCCCGGACACAGCTTCCCCCCTGCCCGGACACAGCTTCTCCTCTGGCCAGACACAGCTTCCCCTCTGCCCGGACACAGCTTCCCCTCTGGCCAGACACAGCTTCCCCTCTGAACCCCCGTCACTGATCCCAGCTCCCTCAGTGACAGGGGAGGGAAATATTCGGGCTAAGTACCGTAGGCGCCGACCAGCCTGCCCTGCACTTAGCACGGGCACGTTGCCAGGCCCAGCCTGGGGGGTCTCTGGTACCCACATCACACAGAGAGAGGGAGAGGGAGAGGGTTAAGTTAGTTTGCACAAACAAGGAATTTATTATGGCAGGAAGGTGCATACGGTAGAGTTTTACATATAACATTTTGAAAATATCAAACGTATTCCTCGTCCTCATCCCCACTGTCATCCCTGTCATCTGCTCGGTGGTGCTTCAAAAACTGATACCACTTTCTGCTTTTAAATCTAAAATGAAAGAAATGGAGGCAGGTTCCCAAAAATGTCAATGTTTTTAAATGACCTAGGTCACGTAACTGACTCTTAGTTTTAAATGATTATATATATAAATATTTTTGGGGGGTCTCATTCTATTTTCTTCTGTCTGTAACCATGTATTGTTATGTTGCTGCCTCTGTTGGCTAGGTTTCCCTTGAAAAAGAGATTTTTTATCTCAATGGGACTCTCCTGGTAAAATAAAATAAAATAAAATAAAAACCTGTAAACAAGCATAGATAGATCATCTGTAGCCATGGACAGACACAGTACGTTTCACAACAGCAAGAAAGCCCCTGTTTGAAAGATCCCCATGCAAGCAGGTGGAAGTCAGACCCAACCAGGGTGGTGTTGAACTCCAGAACATCTCACGCAGCAGCGCCTGGCCCAGTCATGCTGTGTAAACACGGTTACTGCATCCAGCTGGTATCAGATTTAACACGGACCTGCCGACGTGCTCGTTTGCGGCCCTGAGGGGCTCAGACAGGGCCTGGCAGTGGAACATGAGTGGCTGTGGAGAATCACACAGGTGGGTTTGGTCTGGGTGGCAAAGCTGTAAAATGACTGGTTGAAGAGGTTTGTCATTTTGTGATGCTGTAATGACAATAACCCAAGACTACCCAAGAATTTATAGATTTTTTTATATCTTAATACCCATATTGTTTAGATGCAGACCTCAGTGAAGGTGTTGATTATCATAAAACCTTAGTTATTTAGTCAATTGAGAATTATTCTATCCTGGCTTTGCTATCATGTTTAGTTTACTCTGTACTTCATCAAATATCAGAGTACAGTGGGCATAGGACTTTCTTAATAACCGAGGATGCAACCGTTAAATATAATGATGTGGCAGGGCAGCATGGACTCTTGGTTCAACACTGTACACCTCTCCAGTCTCTCACCTTTCATCCTGTTTCTAGTATTTTCCCAGCTTCTAATCTTCCCATGGAACCCCCCCCCCCTGGATGAGTCTACCACATGGAGTCTGATGACGACAGCACCACTTCCAGGTCACGTGATCCAGTAGGAGAGCATGGTCAGCTCTTTGGCCCCTGGCTCCTTACAGGCTCTGACCCTGGGCCACCAGGGACCAGGGAGAAGGCCACATGCTGTTCTCGCGTTGGTGTTAATCACGCTAACTGTCCCTACCCTGGTCAGTCCTAGCAGGGGGTAAGGGGAGAGGTGGGGGGTAAGGGGAGAGGGGGGGTAGGGAGTGGGGGGTAGAGTGATGGGTGAGGGGGTGCAGGGTAGGGGCGGGAGGGGGAGGTGGGGGGGCTGGAGGGGGTTGAGGGTCAACAGTGGATGTGATTTCCATATGAACAGTGGGCGTTCCCCTCCTCTGTGTTGTTGCTCCCATCTACAGTTCTGACATCATTATCATCTACAGTTCTGACATCATCATCTACAGTTCTGACATCATCATTATCTTTCACAGTGCAGAACACCGCCTGTTTTAATCTGTGGTCTCAGAGGAGATACACTTCGTCTTCTCATCCATTTGTTGGGTAAAACCATTAACATACCCGTCTAGTCCAGGATGACCAATTCAGGTTTTCCTCTAACGTTTGTGGCAGTCGGAGGACTGTGGTCCATTGTCCTGAGGCTGGGATCCCGCTGGTCAGCCAATCCCCGGGCAGGACAGACCGACAGGTGTCTCCTGATAGGCCATCTGGGAAAGTCATGAGTGATGATGCACCGTAGGGCCAGGGAAGGGCAGGGGACGGGAAGTGGATGTCTCTGAGGCTTAACCCCTGGGGCTGATCCTCTAAACTCCCAGGCTGGCTGGGTGCTGGTGGCCGCTCGCTGCAGGGGCTCCTGGACTTGGTGGGTCTGGTTAATGTGTTCTAACTCAGTCCCAGCCAGGCAACACATCCCAGGGCACATTCATCTCATTACAACGCGGGGACATTCAGCTCTCTGAGACAGATTGATCATTATAAGTCATTTATTGATTCTGTTTAGTCTGGGCTCTTTCTGGGCTCTCGCTAACAGGTGGGGTGAACCGAAGAGAGAGGCTTGAAATTGGCACTCGCCATTCCCCTAAATTATGTTTGCTTCCTGTGCGCCCCAGCCCCCCCTCCCCCAGCCCCCCTGGTCTTTACTCCAGCCCCCCCTCCCCCAGCTCCCCTGGTCTCTACTTCAGCCCCCTTGGTCTCTACTTCAGCCCCCCCTCCCCCAGCCCCCCTGGTCTCTACTCCACAACTGCAGTGTGTAGTCTGTGACTAACAGCTGTAATTCCCCAATTATCACGCTGACTTGGCCAACTGAGCCACAGGTTCAGTTACCAGGAGAGCATTAGCCTACTGAGCTAAAGGTTGTTACCAGGAGAGCAGACGGAGGGCTGCAGCCAGTCCCTGGGCTTCAGGTTGGGGTTAGTGAGGATAGCATCTGCAGGGCTGAGAAGGCTCTGTTGCCATCCGTTTTAAAGCTCCTCATTTGCGATGACTCTGTTAAAGATGGTTGTGACCTAGTTTGGATAAACAAAGGAAATTGTTTTTATGTCAATGAATGATATGCTCCATCAATTAGAATATCCAGTACCAACAATTGACAATAATTGATTACTGTGGAATCCCCATGACAGGGCAACATTCAAGCATACATACTTGTATAGTACAGCATGTGCTGAATGTTTTCTGTTCTGTTGCTGAGTATAAACTCAACAGAACAGATCAAACAACATCTCGCCTGCCTTCAGTCTCTATTTTAAATAAGGTATTCAGACTATGTATTGTTTATGAGCTGTTCATAGCCGAAATGCCAAATGGTGAGTTAGTAGAGGGTTATTTTGGGCTCACAAACGATCCCGGTCTTAGAGTGTTGTGTTCAGTGATTATCTCAGAGGGCCATGTTTCTGAAGCAAACTCATTACAAGAAAATCCCTGATTCACAACCCAGCTGATGATGAATGTATTCAAGTTTGTCTCAAACATCCCAGTCATGAGCAGAACTGGATCAAACATCCTTTTCACCTCGAACCAGAATCCACTGCTGACTGGTGTAAGAATGTGATCCATTCATAGTTAATATCGTAGTCCAAAACAGAACAATACTCGCCTAAAGACACAAGCTGAAAGAAACAAAGATGGGTGAAAAATGTTATCATGAAAGAAGCACTTACTGATGCTAGGCCTACATATAAACACTATGTTTTAGTCAAGCAATGAGAATGAGTTCATATTAGATATTTTCTTCTCTTTCTAGATTGTGTCTGTGTGTGTATGTTTGTGGTGAAAGTCAGGAATGACAGCAGCCTCTCCAGAAGTCTCTCTGATCTCAAGTGTCAGATGGCTAAGTGGTGAGGGAGTCGGGCTAGTAATCAGAAGGTTGCTAGATCGATTCCCCGCTGTGGCAAATGACGTTGTGTCCTTGGGCAAGGCACTTCACCCTACTTGCCTCGGGGGGAATGTTTCTGTACTTACTGTAAGACGCTCTGGATAAGAGCGTCTGCTAAATGTAAGTGCATGTTTTGGGCTACGTTCCAAACACCAATGAACCATTTGACCCACGCCGACCCGACCGCCCGTGACACCCCCTTCCTGAGTGGTCTGATATTCGTCAGCCTCTCCTCTAATTAACCTGGAAACTTTCCTCCCGAACATTAATCTGAGTCAACTCAGCCCACAACAAAACAGTCCCCGGGATACGAACCTGTCAACAAGCGAGCCAGCTTCAGCCCTCAGGGCCGGGATGGAGGAGGAGAAAGCGCTCCTGATGAAAGCCCTGTTTACAAACGCCAGCCCCTCACACACACACACAACCTTTTTTTGAACACGCACTCTTTTAACACTTGGCCGGGTGGTGGCAAAGACAAGTTCTGCCTTCTGATGTCGTGGACGTGTCATGGATAAGGCCCCAGGGACAAACTCTGGAGGGATGAAGCCCCCAACCAGCCAGGCAGCCAGGCAGGGAGTTAGGACCCCCAGCCAGCCAGGCAGGGAGTTAGGACCCCCAGAGCCAGGCAGGGAATTGGGACCCCCAGCCATCCAGGGCACTGGGGGGTACAGGTGTGAGGCACAGGGTACAGGCGTTACGGAGAAGCAACCTGAATCCTGATCATCATCAAATATTTCGTCAACTGGTATAGCGAGTCGCAACTGTTTGGGAAATGGAATCACTAAGTGTCCAACTGGTAACTAGCTACGCTACAAGATCAGGGGCACTCAGTTTGAGACAGATTCCGTCCGGCTCTGAATCTCTGAGACTGGGAATGGACATGAACTTCAGCTACTGGAAGGTCACAACCTCTCCAGCCATCTCATGTCAACTGTTTTATCTTAGTAAAAAGAGACTTTGGAGACACCAGGCAGGGAGCCTTTGAAGGACAAACATTCTGTTACCCAGGATCCATCAGGGCTTCTGTTGGTTCATGGTTGTACCCATGGCTGTGTTCCCAGTTGCTCTGGGGAGGGGGGGCTGTGAGGAGGGGGGGCTGTGAGGAGGGGGGCTGTGAGGAGGGGGCTGTGAGGAGGGGGGGCTGTGAGGAGGGGGCTGTGAGGAGGGGGGGCTGTGAGGAGGGGGGGCTGTGAGGAGGGGGGGCTGTGAGGAGGGGGGGCTGTGAGGAAAGGGCTGTGAGGAGGGGGGACTGTGAGGAGGGGGGGCTGTGAGGAGGGGGGCTGTGAGGAGGGGGGCTGTGAGGAGGGGGGGCTGTGAGGAGGGGGGGCTGTGAGGAGGGGGGCTGTGAGGAGGGGGGGCTGTGAGGAGGGGGGGCTGTGAGGAGAGGGGGGCTGTGAGGAGGGGGGGCTGTAAGGAGGGGGGCTGTGAGGAGGGGGGGCTGTGAGGAGGGGGGCTGTGAGGAGGGGGGGCTGTGAGGAGGGGGGGCTGTGAGGAGGGGGGGCTGTGAGGAGGGGGGCTGTGAGGAGGGGGGGGCTGTGAGGAGGGGGGCTGTGAGGAGGGGGGCTGTGAGGAGGGGGGGCTGTGAGGAGAGGGGGGCTGTGAGGAGAGGGGGGCTGTGAGGAGGGGGGGCTGTAAGGAGGGGGGCTGTGAGGAGGGGGGCTGTGAGGAGGGGGGGCTGTAAGGAGGGGGGCTGTGAGGAGGGGGGCTGTGAGGAGGGGAGCTGTGAGGAGGGGGGGCTGTGAGGAGAGGGGGGCTGTGAGGAGAGGGGGGCTGTAAGGAGGGGGGCTGTGAGGAGGGGGGCTGTGAGGAGGGGAGCTGTGAGGAGGGGGGCTGTGAGGAGGGGGGGCTGTGAGGAGGGGGGGCTGCGAGGAGGGGGGGGCTGTGAGGAGGGGGGCTGTGAGGAGGGGGGGCTGTGAGGAGGGGGGGCTGTGAGGAGGGGGGGCTGTGAGGAGGGGGGCTGTGAGGAGGGGGGGCTGTGAGGAGGGGGGCTGTGAGGAGGGGGGGCTGTGAGGAGGGGGGGCTGTGAGGAGGGGGGGCTGTGAGGAGGGGGGCTGTGAGGAGGGGGGCTGTGAGTTAACCTGGCTTCAACTTATCCTGAGTGTCTGGTAAAGGTCAAGCCTCGCGTCTACAGGCGTGATTGATAGCGATGTGCTAAAATAACAATGGTAGAGGCCATCCTCACATAACACAGATATTAGTATGTTGTTGTTGTGTGAGGGAGAGCGAGAGAGAGGAAGAGAGGGGTAGAGAGAGAGAGGGGGAGAGAGAGGGGGAGAGGGGTAGAGGAAGAGGGGGGGGAGAGAGAGAGGATCATGGACATTTTAAGGGTTCTTCATAGTCCACGAGACTGCAGTTTCATAATCCCGTGGTAAATATCTCTGCATCTAGAGCGTCTGTGTCCAAGGTCAGCCAGGGTACCTCACCAGAGAGGAGAGACAGCTCTGCATGAAAACACTGCTGTACAGAAGACACACCAACTCTCATAGAGTTCACACTATAAACATCAGATAGACATTATAAACGTCAGAAATCACCTAAACGCAGGAGGATTTATGCCCTGCTCCGTGACTGCTCGAATGTCACATGTTCTCAAAAAAGAACCTTACAGAAATAAGAGAGGGTTTGATTGAAGGAGGGGGGAGTTTGATACCTGAGTGGCTCTGGACACTCAATGTTTACCTTGAGGTAAGGCTAGTAGCTGGAGACTTAGGCGTGACAGAGATACCCCATGAAGACAACATCCTCTGTTGACTCAACTGCTAGATCCTAACCTTGCTGCTTGCTGGGGCTCACTTCAGGATCCCAGTTAATACTGACAAATGACTTTCTGACCAGGAAGTAGGAGATGGGGAGGGGGGCAGGGGGGATGTGTGTAATTGTACCGTAAAGGAGGGAAAAAATGAAGACATGGGGGAAGCTGTTGTTCTTGTCAATGTCAGTGGACTTGCACTTGAACAGCCAGGGTTTCCAGCGGGGAAAGTTTTTCCTAACATTCTCCGTATTAAAAAAATGTTTGGGTTATGTTATAAGACATTTCTGCAATCGACCGTATGGCTAACTCTACACTTGTTAAAATGCCGCAGCTATGGAAGGAGGTCTGGATGGGAGTAAGAGCTGTTTTGACAAGCAAAGTCTAAACATTTTATTCACATGTGAGCCTTAAGCTCTAGTGACATTCTCCCGTTTTTTCACAAATTCTAGGCTAAAAGGTTTGGTTTCATCATTTAGATGTATATCCCAATATCTCCCCTTCTGCGGGCTTCAGTCAGTGATATCCATTTGGTTGAGAGGAGAAGGTCAGTGCCAGACATGCCTGGAATTGAGTCTCACTGATGTGAAGGGTCTAACCAGTCATCCAAGTACGAAAAAGCATGAATACAACAATGGCACTTATTAATTAGGATTAATCAAGTCCATGGACTGGAAGCACAATTTCTCCTCCTCCTTGCAGCTTGTGTCCTTACACATGCACCTCGCTGCTTAAACCAGACAGTTACTGCCATCACATAAAAGCTACTGGACATTGTCCATATTTCTGACCGACGACACAATGGAAGCTGCGTTGTAATCCT